>NW_017307919.1:95839-129137 GCF_000935625.1 Nanorana parkeri | reverse complement strand
GTGGAGTAGTGACAGGCTCTGTCACCTCCCTCAGCCTCTGTCCTCAGCGGCTGCTGCTCGTTCCTGTCACACAGGAGTTCTAGCAACAGTGCCTGCTAGAACTCCTGTGTTGGAGGTGACAGGTTGAATAAAGTGTACCTGTCACCTCCAAATGTTATCACACGGGATTTTTTAACCCCTGTGTAATAGCAATACAGTTAAGTTTAAAAATAAATAGTTAAAAAAATATATTAAAAACTTAACAAAATAAAAAGGTGATAACGTAAAAATAATAAAACAACAAAAATACAAATATGATATAATAAGTCTTTACTGTTTGTGTTCCTCAAGCTTTAAATAATATTTAAATATAGGTCCTATGTGCAGTGCTCTATCGGTATGTCGCATTAGCAGGGCTATTATCCAAATTTCAGTGTAATAGCAATACAGTTAAGTTTAAAAAATAAATAGTAAAAAATATTAAAAACGTAACAAAATAAAAATGTAAAAAATAAAAATAATACAAACAAAATGTTTCCAAAGTAAATAAAAATTGAATAAATGAAAACCAGCCCCGCTGCCCCATCTGCACGCGAATAAGCACACAGTGTTTTCAACTGCGATTGTGTGCATCCGCACGGGCAGGGCTGTATTGCAGCAGGAAAACGCTCAATCTGCCTGGCACGACTGTGGTGCCATTAGAAAATAATGGCGCTGACAGCACAAATTAAAATTATGAAATCAAAACAATCTAAAATATAAACAATCAACGTCCCCCCTCAGCGGGCCGCGGTAAAATTATCAAACGTTGACCAGTCCACGGCGATAAAAAGGTTGGGGAGCACTGCTCTAGACGAAGGGATGGCACAGGACTTGCTTCTGAACATTAAAAATCCAGCCGAACTCCTCCAAAGTACGTATGGCCACTGCTATATTGGCATCCAGGTCAGAACGAGACTCCGCCTGGAGAAGGAGGTCGTCTAGGTACGCTCTCATCAAGATCCCCCGTCTCAGTTAGGCAAGGACTTGAGCCAACACCCTGATAAAGACACGTGGAGCCGAAGCCAGGCCAGAAGGGAGGACCACAAACTGGAAATGTTCCTCGCCAACCAATAAGCGCAGAAAACTTATTGGGACATGCAGGTATGCATCCTTTATGTCAATCGACACCAGAAAATCCCCCTCGATGGAGGAAAGCCAGCACTGAATGGATGGACTCCATTGTGCACTTTCAAACATTGAGGAAGGCATTGAATCTGGCGAACACCACCAACAATGAAGAGGTTTGAATAGAACCCTCTAAATCTCCCCGATGATGGAACCGGAATAACCAACCCCAACTGCAGCAAATCCTGGACCACCAACCAAAGATCTCACGGACGAGCCTGGGACAACTGAAGATTGGAAGGGAAGAGCCAGTGCAGGGGGGGAAGAAATTCTACTGTAATTTTACAAATTCTATTTTGTTCACAAACCCAAGTGTGATGTGAGCTAGCCCACAAACCCGAGATGTGAGCTAGACAAGGGTCCCCAAACCAAAAGACGCCCCCCCCCCCCGCCTTGATCAAAGCAGTTGGGGGTGAACCTTCATGCAGAGAAAGCTTTCTTGGTGGGCTTGGACTTTGAACCACCGGAGAAGGAAGGTTTGCTCGACTTCTGACCTTTTGTTAGATGACCTTGAGTGTGAAAAAGACGCTTGTGGGCTCCTTTACCCTTCTTAAGATGCGGTAAGAAGGTACTCTTGCCCCCAGTAAGATTCTTGATAATATAATTCAGTGTTGATCCAAGCGGCCACCCTTAAAAGGTAGGTCCATCAGCTCCACTTGAGCCACAGAAGATGGTGAAGAAGCACCGCTGACACCGACAGCATAGATATCAATGGTCCCGTATCCAGTAAGGTGGTTGCAGACATATCGAAGGCCATGAAGCAGTTGATCAGCCAGTTCCACAAATGCAGGTGACACCTGTTCACCCTCTAGATCCTGGCACAGGAGCTTTGTCCATGCAGTGAATGTCTGAGACACCAAGGCCATGGCGGAAACAGGCCACAAAGCTGATCCATCCACGGTAAGCCTAGATCTCGCAATGGCCAAAAGTATGTGCAGGGCGCTCCCTTTACTTATAAATAAAGTCATCAAAGTGTGTATGATAAGGAAGCACCATAGTCAATTGCCTTGACTTATGAGTATCAAAGGGAACCAATCTCATACTGGACACTCCCAGAAGCCTACAGCTTGAGAGTCTTGTGAACGGATTTAATAAGCGCAGAAACAAATTCTTGACAAAGCATCATCACTGCCAGAATGGTTGGACAATACAGCGTCTGCAAAGGCCGAAGCACCATGAAGGTCGTCCTCCTCCCCCGAAAGCTTAAGGCAGGGAAGGAAGAGGGTGCTTCTTACCCTGACTGTGGGCTAGCGCTAGTTCCATGCGCAAAAGTTAAGTGCCTCCATAGGGACAGGGACCTGAGACTCCCGCGGAAAAACCTGACTGTCCCAAGGGGGACACCAAAGGTTGGCAAGAAGGTGACGGGCTCCCCCTCACATGCCTGTGCACCCTACTTAACAAGAACCAAGCCCACCAGCATGATGAGCCCCCAGCAGCGTACCACCCCCAGAGCCTGCAGCAGCCTTCCATGCGTCCCACTCCTGCCCCACAGTCTGCCAGCACACAGCGTGGCCAGTCCAAGAGCCGTGTGTGCGGCCATTCCCCCCGCCTCTGTGACAGTGAACCAACCAGCTGTTTTGGACAGTGTCCAACACAGCCAGATGGCCACAGCACAGTGGCCAGCGGGAGAAGGGAAAAAAAGTGCCACAGGCTACAGTTCCCCAGAGCTAGAGGGTTAGAGGAGGACACTAAAGGCTCAAAAGGGCCCTATAGGCTGTTAAAAAGAGCATAGGGGTGGTGGAGTGTGGGAGAGGGGCGGTGGCAACAACAGAGGAGCTGCAGCCCAACATAGGCCCAGAGGAACCCCACTGGAAGGGGGCCCCTGTGCCAGCCCAGTATGTAGGGAAAGCAAAGGCACCCAGTCTACTCCCATAACGAGAGAGAGACCCACTTACCTGTCTTGGCCGATTCCAGGGTGCCAATCCCTAACACAGACCACCTCCCACTGAGGTAGGGGTGCTGAAAGCCTAGGGGGAACACTATGACAAAAGAACTGCAGACTGGTCATATGAGTCCCCCTGTGAAATCTCTCACAGGCTGCCCCGAATCCGGGAAGCGGCTGTCACAGTCGAACCACCATCCCTGCAAAGTTCTGCATGTGCTTGTAGGCTGAGCTGGGGAGACTACAAGGATCTATAACATCTAGCCTGTCACCAAGCTCAGCAATTGATTGAAGGTCATCCTGAAGAACAAAACAAAAAAACGGAACTAAGATTGCAAGAGGGAGCTAGGTTAATACTCCTCGATGCTAGTGAAAAAACTGAGTAGGGGGTTGAGCCTCCAGCAGGGGCTGTGCTTTGTTTTTTGCTGCCTAGCATCCTACTCCTGCAGGTGGCAGTATATACCTTCTGTTAAATGAAGATATTCACTGTGTCCTTCAATGTATGGAAGAGAAAAGGATATTAGAATCGTCCATCACGATGTTCCCATGTTTTCTGAAGGATAATATCACAATATTTATAATTCTGCATACGAAGCAGAAAAGGCCTCGGTGGGGCTCCAGGTGGTGGTGGTCTGAAGGGGACTTTTTATTTTATTTTTTATAAATTCTTTATTTTATATTTTAAAAGCTTTGACGGTGATCACAAGAAGAGAAAAACAAGTGCATAAGTAGCAAATAGTTGCTCTCTCGGGCGGTCATAGAGAAAATACACCAAATGCATTGCGATGTATATAACAAAGTAAACAAAATAAGATATTTAAAGCGTTGAAAAAAATAAGGGGAGGGTGTTCCCCCTGCTCAGCTAGTCAGTGACCCGTAAGTATCTCAAGAGGGGGACATATAAGTGTCCAAGTGCTTATGAGCGCATCTGTGGATCCGAGGAGAGGTGTGGAGGGGGGAGGGACTTCTATCCCTAAGTGAAACGACATCCTGTCAATAGCATGCATAAGAGATGTCGTTTTTAAAACTTTAGTGTGCACTACAAAACAAACCAGAACAAGAGAAAAAAAAAAAACAGTGTTAGGCAAGTGAATGTGAGTAGGTTGTGTGGGTAAGGGGTTGAGTGATGGAAAAGGAAAGAGAGAAAAAAAAAAAAGGGGGATACGGAATAAATGGGCCAGTAGTTACTAGGTCACTAAAGAGAGAGAGAGAGATGGTAGTAGGGCATATACCTAAGAAGGGGAAACAGGAAAGGCAGGGAGGAGGGTGGGATAAGGTTTCCCCATCAGGAGCAGGTCAGCGTTCTCCTATCTGAGGGTAAGGTAGTCAGGGGACCGAATGTATTCCAACCAGGGGAACCAGGTTCGAGCCACTGAGGCAGAGGTATGTTTAATGGAGCTCGTGAGGTCTTCCATGATGTATATATCATGGATACGGTCTAGGACTTGGCTTATGAGGGGGGCTTCGGGTTTCTTCCAGAGTGCTGGAATACATGCCCGGGCGGCATTGACCACGTGTCTGATCAAGGAGTGGGTATAAGAGCGCAGCGGGATGGTGTTATGGTGGAGGAGAAAGAAGGTCTGGTCTTTAGGCACCTGGACGTCCGTAAATTTCTGAGCGAGAGCGCGCACTTGTTCCCAAAACCGTCGGAGGGCCGGGCAGGACCAGAAGATGTGTAACATTCCTGCCCCGGATTGTTCCCCTGAGTCAGGTGACTCAGGGAATAGTGTGTGAAGGGATTGTGGAGTACGGTACCATCTAGTCACGATCTTATAGCCGACTCTTGGTATCTATTACTAACCGAAGAACGATACGAGAGTGTGAGTAACTTCTCCGTAGCTTCCGGGGTAAAGCTGGTCTGTAGTTCTCCCTCCCTTCGTGATATAAACCGCAAGTGGTCTGGGTCCGGTGGTTGGATCAACAATCTGTAGCAGAGGGAAAGAGTGTGTCGGGAAGGCTTATCTTGTGAGCAAAGTTGCTCAAATGGTGTAAGGGATCTACAGGGGTGTCGCGTTGCGGGGTTCGCATGCAGGAAATGGGACACTCGCACTGCTGACCAAAAATCAAGAGGGCCATAATCCGGGTTAGTGCAGAGAGTGTTGGTTGAAGGTCTAGTCGTGTCAGTCAGGAAGTGTTTGGCCTTATCTTTTCCAAGTCTCCGTAGCGCCGGGTACGTGTGGGCACCTATACCCGGTGGGAATGCCGGATTGTCTAAAATGGGAGTGATAGGTGAAGGAAAGGGAGAGATCCTACCTCCCTTAAAAATGGACCGTGCAATCTTGACCGTGGGGCCAATGGTGGGGTGGGATTGTAATTGTGGAGGTAAGGAAGTCATACACCAAGGGAGATTGGCTGAAGGGACATCTGCAAACGATTGTTCCAGGTCCACCCAGAGTTTGGTTTGGGAGTTGTGGCACCAGTTTACTATATATGTCAGGTGGGCCGCCACATAGTACTGTCGTACATCTGGCAGTACCATCCCGCCCTGTTGTTTAGGGCTACGCAGGATGTCATAGCTGAGCCTGGCTGGTCTCTGTGACCAGACAAACCCTGTGAAAAGCTTTCGAATTTTACAGAAAAAAGGTGTGGGGATGAGAATTGGGAGGGCTTGAAGGGGGTAGAGTAGTCTAGGAAGGATAGACTGCTTTAGTATGTTACATCTTCCCATCCACGAGAAGGTATTTTTGGTCCACGCCTCAAGGTCTGCATCTGAAGGGGACTTGATAAGCCTGGTCAACAGCAGATAAAGAAGTAAAACACTCCACTATAAACGTTTCCTTAAGTCAAGTTTCAATTAACTCAATAGGAGACTTGCCTTCAACCCTCACTGGCAGGCTCATTATTGCGGCATAACCTATTTTTCATATCCTCTAAGTGGGATGCATGTTGGTTAATGGTCTGGGCGGACAACCATGCATCTATTTGAAGGGAGCCCAGGCTGTCCTCTAGATCCTCTACCATTAACCCTATCTTCAAGAGCTGTGGTACGTTTTCAAATCTTTTAGATACTCTATCTAGCAAAATATCTTCCTTCAGTTCATGGACATTACGTGTCAGCGTAGAGAAAGAGGAGTTGCATGTATTCACAGCTGTAAAAAGATATCCTTCAAAGTGGGTTCCCGAGTCCTTCAGTCCCACCACTGTTGAGGGCACATTCTGTTGGGCAATAGAAGTGTTACTCACTGCAACTGCAAGGTTGTCATACTCTAGGGCCTGATTGCGGCCGTACCATGCAGAGTCTGGTACTGGAGCAGCTTCTGAGGCCTGACTGAGAGACGTGGGCTCCACAGTCCTCGGAGTCCTGTCTTTAGCTGGTGTACGAGTGAATCTTTCCAGGCATGATGCAGCATCCTTCCTTCTATCCCTGCTCAGCCTGGGAGGAAGCGCTCCACCATCTTTTGAGGCCTGGCCCACAACTACAGTCTCTTCTCTGTTCTTTTTTGTCATGTTGTATACCACCAAACCCTCTCCCAGGAATCAGATGGGGATACAGGAACACCAAGGAATATCAATCTACGGTGGATGGGACATGATTACACCGAAACAGAATGGATTACACAAGATAGAAAAAATGGTACCTGCATGAATCTATAACCAGCCTGTTTGGCAGGAAGCACATTGGGAAGGCTTACAACAATACAAAACACGCAAAAAATCCCCAGCTTCACCTGCCAGCTAGCCTGCAACCAAACAAATTGCCCTGTCAACAGTATGCGTTAAAATCAGAGGTTTTAGTTGCACAAACTTTTGGCCAAAAATATGTAGAAGCCACACCGCCGCCAAGGCACCGCTGCAAGGTGTGGTCCTAACTCTATGTATACGAGTCTCCAAGTGTGAGCATATTAATGCAGTCGATAAATTGCATGCAGGTGTACCTGGAGGTAGCCAACTCCTCCTAATAATGCGTAATATTTAGATATTCCATAATGAAACTGATGAAAACATAATGTATCACAATGAAAAACTTGCTATTCTAAAGTGGACAAAATCACATACTTGAACCAGTCTTAATCGTTTATACATGAACAGACACTAAAAATAGTTATACCGGGGGGCGTGGCCTGGATCGGTATGTGAGCGGATGTGTTGGCTGGGCCTCCCACCGGGTATCTTGGGTAATCCATTACAAAACACAAAAATCCCCAGTTTCACCTGCCAGCTAGCCTGCAACCAAACAAATTGCCCTGTCAACAGTATGCGTTAAAATCAGAGGTTTTAGTTGCACAAACTTTTGGCCAAAAATATGTAGAAGCCACACCGCCGCCAAGGCACCGCTGCAAGGTGTGGTCCTAACTCTATGTATACGAGTCTCCAAGTGTGAGCATATTAATGCAGTCGATAAATTGCATGCAGGTGTACCTGGAGGTAGCCAACTCCTCCTAATAAGGTGTTGGGAGAAAGTAGGCTGGTTATAGATTTATGCAGGTACCATTTTTTCTAGTTTGACTATTTTTGGTTGTGGGGACGCACTAGGGTCCCACCTTATTAGTTTTTGGAGCATCTGGGCCTGGATATAGATACACCTCTGTCCAGGGTCCTTCCCCTCAAAAAACTCCAGTCTTCGCACTCCCACATTTAGACCCTATGGTCCAGGAGCCACCCAACTATTTGCTTTTGCAAGAGGGTTCTGGGCTTAATGGAGGCCTCCTTTGAGGCAGTACAGTATGTCCAGTATCATTCAAGAACATTGTAATTTGACATCCTGGCACTGTGGAACAAGCAGGCTCAGTCTCTTGATTGTACCATATGCCTGACCAGAAGTCATGGGCTCGATTTCGAGTGGAACAAGAGTTCGACTTGAACATTGCTAATTCGTGTGTTCGGCTGTTCGCCCGCCGAGCTCCCCACAAGGCATTGCGCACAGTGCCTTGTGAAGCCCTGATTGGGTAAAGCCTTGCACCAGACCACAGGTCAGGAGGAAGACTTTGCCCAATCACAGCACAGTGAACTGAAGATCC
This sequence comes from Nanorana parkeri, assembly GCF_000935625.1. Lineage (NCBI taxonomy): Eukaryota > Metazoa > Chordata > Amphibia > Anura > Dicroglossidae > Nanorana > Nanorana parkeri. Next base: position 121,151 of record NW_017307919.1, on the reverse strand, counting down.
ATGACTGGGCAAAGTAATGACTTTGCCCAATCATGGCTCACCTGTCAGGTGCCGTACAAATGAAAAAGTTGGGCGGAGCTAGCTAGCTGTCACCGCTAGTTCCACCCAATTGTTTATATTTTTCCGGCCTCTGTCAGAATGCCATTCTGCGGCGGGAGTTCTTTGCGAGCGGACGAGTAGGTGGGTGTCGGGTATTTTAAAATGATTATTTCTATTTATTTTCTCTTGTTTTATTTTTTATTTCGTCGAGTTGTGGACAACGCTGGCCGTAGTGATTGACCTTGGATTACGTAGTTGGAGCCTTTTTATTTTTTACAATAAAGGACTTGTCAAAAGCCTTTGTTGTGTTTTTATTTTAATTAAAGGATTTTTAAATAAAAGTAAAAGTCTGGATTTTTTATTTACATTTATTTTAACACTTTAGTGAATGGGTAGGGTTACAAGTACCCCTTACTCATTCACAAAGGGGGGGGGCGCATTCCTGATGTGAATAAGCCCCCTGCCGCACCCCCACAACCAACACCCCAGGGCTTGTTGGGAAGAGGCCCTTGTCCCCATCCTCCCAGTACCGAGGGCATACGCATACTGTTGACAGGGCAATTTGTTTGGTATGGCAGGGAGGGCGCTCACTCGTCCCCACCTTTCCTGCCCTGCCTGTGCTCGGATCAAGGGTCTGGTTGGGAATTTTAGGGGGGACCCCACGTCTTTGTTTCCCCATTTTTGGGGGTGGGGTTCCTCTTTAAAATTCCTACCATACCTTAGGGGCCTGGTATGACTTTGACACACACACTTTTTTTGTTTAAATTGTAACTTGGGGTCCCTCCTAAAATTCCTAACAGACCTAAAGGGTCTGGTATTGTTTGGAAGGGGGAACCACACGCTTTTTTTTTCTTTCTTTATAAATGTCACTTTTTGCTGCAGAAGGTTCTATACATCGTACAGATGCGTAACTTTACAGGCAGTCGGCGGCAAAAGTTGCCAGGAGTCTGTTTAAACAGCCCCGATGCTGGCGACGTACACTGTACGTTGTCAGTCACGAAGGGGTTAAGGGGACCACCCAGGCACGATATTTATTTCAGTTTATTGTTTCACTTTAAGCAATGTTAAAATCACTGCTCCTTTAAAAACGTATCAATTAAAAAAGCACTTAAAAAAATACCATGTTCCCCAGGGCAGTACGCGAATCCCTTTACCCTTTTTATGGCTAATAACTTGTATATAACTTCAAAATGGGGACATTTCGAGTTGAACTTTATTCATGTTCTAAAGTTCAAACTCGAACCGAACTCGGGTGTGTTCGGCCCATCACTACTGACCAGGCTTGTGTGATGGATCTCCAGTCCGGCACTGGATTTAGGGAAATCCTTCCTCCTGATGATCTGTAAGGTACTTGTGAGAGATGCCAGGCTGGGGAGGAGTACTGGACACTCTATACCTTGTACAGGGGATTTGGTCATCGAAAGACACTTGGCTGATCAATATTTTAGAGCTCAGGACAACTAAGTTGTCTCCTTAACATTGGACCTCTTGGCTGCAAGGTCACCTGATCAGAATTCATTCAGACATTGTGACAGCACTGGCTTAGATCAACCATCAGGGAGGCCACCAGAGGTCACATAGAGAAGTGGACTTGATTCTGGCTTGGGCAGAGCTTTATGTTCTAGCCCTGACCACTGTGCAGATCCCTGGGGCCAAATTCCTACATTGTCAACATATAGATTACAGAAAATGATCTCTTCAAATGTGTTTTCAGCTCTGTTGCAGGAGGGGGACACTGGACCTCTTGATGTCCAGGTTCAACAACAAACTCGACATATTTGTCACCAGGCCCTGGGATCCTCATGCCTTTGCAGTGGATGCTGCAGTGACTATTGGAATCAGCTCAACCTATGATCTATGCCTTTTCCCCTCTAAAGCTCCATCCTCACCTACTCAGTAGGATCGAGATGGAGAGCATTCCAGTGATCCTCATTGCACCAAACTGGCTTGGGAGTACTCGGGCATAGTCAGACTCCTGGAAGACTCTCTGTGGGGGTCCTGGATCATCAGGATCTTCTGTCTCAGGGATCAGTCTACTATTCTGCTTCATTGTTGATAGCCTTACCAGCTTGGCTGTTGAAGCCTAGTAAATAGTCTTCTCACAAGATCTACCATTGCACTTGGAAGGCGTACTTAGCTTGGTGCACCTTAGCACATGGTGCAGCAAGTTCAGTTAGCCACAGGGTGTTATACAGGTCCAGGGCAGTGGTGTTTCCGCACTCGTGTGACTCCATCCCTAAACACCCCTTTTGGGATACACTTGACTGAAGTGAGGGAAGCCGAGGTTCAGAGGGAACCTTCCATTACCTCATTTGGATGTCTGATGCTTTTGGTAGATGAGTTTCTGCCTCTATTTCCCCCCTCTTTACCCTTATTCTCTGGCTCACAGAGACGCTGCTGGCCCTTCAAATTTGTGCATGCCATCTCGGTTTTTGCTCTTCCTGCAGCCCTGCAGTGTTTCCCCTACTTGAACCCAGCTGATTCCAGGTGGCCATATTGGTGCAGTACAGGCACAGCGGCAATGTTTGTACACCCAAAATCATGGCCAGGACTGCTCTGTTCTCTCTTGCTGCTGAAAAGCTCAGCTGGCACCTACACAGTAGCCAGTTCCACTGGTACTAATGGACAGAGGAGGGGGGGGGGGGGGGAATTAAATGTGTTTTGCGTTTTTCTCGTGGGGTCCAAAATCCCCTTCTCACCGATTTTTTTGCTGTTAATCTCCTATTTATACTCAGTGATATCCTCCCACTGTGGTCAGGTGCATTGCTTTATCGAATCAGGGCTTCACAAGGCACTGTGCATTGCACAGTGCCTTATGGGGGCGCTCGGTGGCCGAACAGCCCACCAAAACTGCCTGATGGTTCATGGGTTCCCCAAACCCATGAACTAGCAATGTTCAAGTTGAACTGTTGTTGGACTCGAACATCGAGACCATCCCTAGTGACCTTGGCTACTGTCCTGAAACTGGATGAAGAGAAGGGTGTGGAGGTAGAGGTTTGTACCACCCCTGATGTCCGCAGGATCTGCTTTCAGCATTCCTGTCTCAGAAATTGTGTGACACCATTTTAGTGCTCATAGATGAGGTGGGAGACGTCTAGTTATTAACCCACCTATGCAGGATCACTTTAACCCCATGAAGGACCAAGGCCTTTTTTCATTTTTTGCACCCATGTTCTAATCCACATTTTAGGCCTGAAAATTATTTAAAACTCCCAAACATATATTTTCCAAAAGCCAAGACCCGATAGAATAAAATGGCGGCAGTTGCAAATTTTTATGTTGGTTGCACGACATTAGCGCAACTTATTATCAAACCCAAAAATTTAGTGAAAATGCACTTGTTATATTTATTGTCCCAAAACACAATATTTTTTGTAAAATAGAAAAAGTGAGGTTACAACGAGTAAATGGATACCCAACATGCCGAGGTTAAAAATTGTGTGCTTCCTTGAAACTGCGACAAAATTCAGTACCCCAAAAAGTCCATACATGATGCTTTTAAAAGCCCCCACAGGTCATCAGTTTAGAGAATTTTGTGTAAATATTAGCCCTAGAATTATTGCTCTCACTCTGGCGCACGTGGCGATACCCAACATGTGTATCGCGATCGTCGTTTTCGTACTTAGGCGCATCCGCCGCGTGTTTAGATGAGATTTTTTTTATTTTCACATTTAGTTTATTTAATATTTTTAGAACTGTTTTTTTGTAACTTTAATTGCTATCACATAGGTGGGCTTACAAGCATAATGGCAGTGACATGTCCTCTTTAAGGTGATGCTTGGGGTTCAAAAGACCCCCAGTGTCACCTTTACACTTGAAATAAGCTTTTGAAGTGCAGATCGCACTTCAATAGCTTATTGCTGGGCTTCAGGAGCCCAACACTGACAGCTATGGGACCGGAAGTGATGCAATACGTGTTGCTCCCGGTCCCACAGTACAGGGAGGGGATCGGCGAATAGCAAGCCGGTCCTGGGCCCATAGGAGGGGCAGCAGACCCCAGGAAACAATGCAGGGATGTCGGGCGGCCCGGTTACCGGATCGTAGAAGCAATCTGGTGGCAGCTGAGTCGCCAGAATCGATTCTACTGTAAAGCCGGTCGCCGACTCTACAAAATGCAACAGACTCTCGGCTGCTTTTCTATGTAACCCCTTAATACTTAATGACGGGATTATCCCTTCATAGTTCGTGAAGGGGTTAAGATTATCCTTAAGAAATATAAGCCCACTATGACCTTCCCAACACACTGCCTTGTAGAGGAGGTGCTTTAAAAGGTTTGGCAACATCCTAGGAAGAGGAAACCTTCCTTGAAAAGCGGATGGTGCTGGAGGTGGATGCAGCTATCTTATGCCTTAACAGATTACTGACTACTGGTGAAGCATTTAAAGATATGGTAGATACATGCCTTGAAGGCCTCGTTTGCCCTTTATTGGGCTGGACTGACGCATGATCCTGGTTCTATTACTGCAGACCCTGTGGTCCTACGGTGGTTAGAACTTCTGCAGGTGCATGGGTGGCTTGGCTGACACCTTGCACCAGCATTTTAGGTTGAGAATTACAGAGCTATTCACAAAAGGGTGAAGAGTTTGAAGGAGGCAGGAGAAGTGAACAATCTAGGACAACATAGCTGAACTGGAATGTGAGCTAATTGGTGAATTTTTCCAAATCAGCTATTTTGGCCTAGATTGTTCACTTCTCCTGCCTTCTACAAACTCTTCATCCTTCTTTGAATAACCCTGTTAATCCCTAAACAAGTTTTTGCAGATCCCCAAGTTCTGCATGGAATCGGCAAGGGCAATCATTGCCTCTCTTCAACAGGGAGATTGTATTGCTTCAGTGGACATCAGGGATGCCAACCTACAAATACCAATTTTCCTTTCACATCAACACTTCCTGCGTTTTGCCTTGGGGGGAAAAACACTTCCAGTTCATGGCATTCCCCTTTTGCCTCTCAGCAGTCCCACAGGTATTCAAAAAGGTGTTGGCTCCTGTCCTTGTGCTGTTGCACTCTCATGGTGTGCACATTGTGGTATATTTAGACTACCATCTGCTAAACTTCATCTACCTTCTACCGAAGGCCTGGTCCGAACAGACTGTCAGCAGATATCCACAAATTATTCAAAGGTTGCAGTGTTTTGGGTGGATACTGAACATCCAAAAATCAATGTAGGATCCCAATCACTGTCTAGAATACCTGGGTCTTCTCTTGCATACAAACCAGGCTTGGGTGTTTCTGCCCCAGTGAAGGTTTTGACTGTGTTTGCAGGTGCAGACCCTACAAACCAAGACCAGCTCTCAGTGAGATTCTGCATGGGGGATCTGGGCCTGATGGTAGCCTCATCTGAGGTGGCACTGTACACTGAGGTCCACTCCTGAGCACTTCACCTAAGCATTCTAGCTGCATAGGACCAACAGACTTTGGATCATCCCAGGTATCTGTCAGCCAAAGCGAGGCTCGTTTTTGTTTTTTTAGGAAACTGGAGTCTGATAGGAACAACACAGAGCAGGTTCTCTTCTTTGTTCGTCTCTAAAACCCTGTGGGATCATGACAAAGCACTTTACCAACACCGCATCTAAAAGGATCGATCTCCTCATCCCTGAGACATAGCCAGCAATATAGGGGAGAAAGCCAAGTGTTCGTCTGCCGGTACTCGTGGAGAACACGTTTGCGCTCAAGTCTAACTACGCTATTACTCACTAAGAGCTCTTTTGATCAGCTTCTATTTGGTGAGTACCCACCCGAGAGGGGCAGTTCGGACCACCTTAAATACACTGCTATCTTTTTTTGTACACGGGGTTCACCGTTCACCGAATTTTTCTCCATAAGGAACACTTTTTGATGTTTCACAGGATTTTTATATGACTTTATTGGACAATTTGATTGGTTTTTATGTTTTATCTTTATCACAGCAATTTTGTATTGGTTTATTAATCACATTTCATATACATTAATAGGCTCCAGGCCGACCCGCCTGAAAACCTATCTTCCACTTTTTATACAGAATATTTTATACCTTTAGCGCTTTTTATTTTGATTGATTAAAGCGAGGCTCTTGCTTGCTTGGTGGATCTCTGATCTAGCATTGGAGATAAGGTAGGTCCTTCCTCGCTCTGCAGTCGGTGGTATAGATGACAGACGCCAGCCTGTTGCGCTGGTAAGATGTCCTTTAGAACCTCAGTCATACATCCATCAATGTCCTATAACTGAGGACAATTTGACTCTCCCTGCAGCAACTGGATGTGTCTTTTTCAGGGGAGTCCAATATGACAAGCCACAGCCACCACATCAACTATCAAGTAGTGACCATATGTTGCATAGCTCAAAGAAAAGTGGACCTGATAATTGCCTAAACGGAACTTCATGTCCCGGCCTTGACCACCATGCACATTCCAAGAGTGGACAATTGGCAAATGGACAAAATGTTTCAGGAATACTGGTGTCACTGGGAGACACCAGACATGGATCTCCTGGTGCCAGACTCAATGACAACCTGGATAAATTTGTATCCTGATCCAGGGATTGACAAGCCTTTGCAGTGGATGTTCTGTTGACTCCATGGTATCGGTTTTCCCTAATCTATGTCTTTCCTCCCTTGGGGATTCTTCCTCATCTGAATTCAGGTGGAGGGCATTTCAGTGATCCTTGTGGCTCCCAACTAGCCCAAGAGAGTGTGGTACGCAGACACCCTACAGATTTTGAGTCCCTGTGGCCAATTTTAGAGCATTGCTGGATTTGGCGACTTGGCTGACAGCTCACAGAAGCCTATCTGACCCGGTTATTGCTACACTCATGCTGGCCAGTAAGTCTGTGACAAATGGTAGGTCAAATGCCAGCGTGCTGCCATCAATATGTGATAATACCAATCTAAGCCCCACCGTGCACAGGCATTTTCCAGCTCGCAGGACAACAATCTAAAGACAGTAGACAGGGAGCGATCATCACTGGGGTTGGTTAGGTCCATAGTTAACCCTTTACATACAAATAATAAGTTCTTTTAATAAAGAAAAAGGTGTAGTAAAATATACAGAGACAAATAACACAACAGCAAAACAAAAAGGGAACAAGAAGGAAGTTACTTAGCCCAAGTCCTAGATTCTATAGGTTCCTGCAGAGTCTGGTCAATGAAGCATAAGATAGATCTGAGATTGGCTCTCTAGAAACAAGTCTCTTAGCAGATGCTCTTTTCTTGATGATAAAGGAAAGCTCCAGCTGCCTTGTGCAGCAGCTTTCTGTGGGTCTTCTAGAGGGTGTCCCAGAGACAGCTCCCACCCAATCAGAAAGGCCCAGGGGTGTCAGACAGGAGGGCTAGAGTGCTTTATGAGATTTCACCTGGCCTTCCCTTAATGTCAGTTCCTAAATGCAGCCATATTTTTATTTTACCACATGCTATCATCTGAAAAAACAAAGATTATTGTACATTATGAAATTCACTTTTTATACATACCAGATTTGACATACCTGTGGTGTATGGCTTCTTTGAAGGGGCAATGTGTGTCTTTGGCCCTCTGTACCGCCAAGGACTAGGGTGCATGGTATGTGTGCAACCAGTGTTTCATGATACATCTACAAATATGTAGATGGGTGAAATTTGGAAATTAGTTTTGTTAACAGGGTTCTTCACAGGTCATCTGAGTCCAGGTTATCTAGGTAGAATCTACCCACTAGGGGATCTGTCAATTGATAACTAATTTGTGTTCTGCCTGTCACTCTGTGTTTTATGATACCCCATTTAGAGGTTGGCCATAAAACAGCCATAACACATTTTAGTGGCAAAGTAATATAAAAATCACCTATACATTGCTACAAGCTAACAAACCCTTCTTAACACACCCAGTTGCTTTATAAATATCTAACCAAAAAGATATTGAGACAAGATTAAACCAAACATGCAGTGCTAATCCGTAAAATGCATAAACCTAATGAAAGTGTATATAAACTAAATATAAATATTGTGAAATATAATCAGTCACATAATCATATGATCAGTAACTATGATCAATAAACAAAATCAATAATTGTAACAAATGTATAACACCAAATTAGGGATGCCTGGACATTTCTGCCGCCGAAACATATTGGCCGAAAATTGTAATTTTGGCAAAATGCCGAAAGTGGCATCTTTTCGGTTGAAATTGTGGTGCATGCTTGGTTTCTCCCCTCCCCGCTGGGCGCTGCTCAGTGTCCCCTCTGGCAGGAGGAGAGAAAACCTGTCATAGGAGGCCAAGCGGTGCGGGGGAGGAGAGCGATGTGAGAGGCCGGCGTTTCCCAAGACTCTCCTCCCGTTCAACCTCCTGTGACAGATCAGGAAAGCGGTGTGGGGGGCGAAGACAGCTGTCACAGGAGACTGAGCTCTCCTTCCCGCACCGCTAGATCAGCCTCCTGTGGCAGCGAGTCTAGATGGAGAGTGGGTACAAGCACTCAGCGATCAGTGATCGCTGAGTGTAAATAATTAAGGACATAATATGTTTACTCAAATAAAAACATTCAGCAATAAATTAGAAGAAATGCTGTGCCTCAGTCTGCCAGCTCACAAGTGTACACAGTTGTCCCATCAGCAAAGGAGAATACAGTGTTCAGCCCCACCCAAATTAATAATTATAATATAAAGTAACATTGTACGTCATAAAGTAATATAGCAATTGTGTATAAAATCTGCGCTGAATGGTCAAACATTCCTAAACCTTGTGCACAGCCTTCCCAGAAGAGTTGAAGCTGTTATGGCGGCAAAGGGTGGGCCAACTCAATATTGAACCCTACGGACTAAGACTGCGATGCCATTAAAGTTCATGTGCATGTAAAGGCAGGCGTCCCAATAAGGTGTTTTTTTTGTGAGTGTTTTATAGAGACTAATTTGTGGAGTTGCACATGTGATCTGGATCACAACACATTGCACATGCAGTTTGAGATTGTATTGAATTTAACTATTGGGGAGGTCACATATTGTGTTGGGACAATCACTAGGCACTTTATAGTTGTAGGTTTTTTAGCGCAGTGACTTTGTCTTGAGAATAAAGTAATATAGTTTGCCGTCAGGCCGAATGTAAACAATTGGCCGGACGGTAGACGCATAAGGGTGGGTGGGCTTTTATAAACGGGCTTCCCCACTCGCATTTGTGCGTTAGGGATGTCCCAATACCGATGCTAGCATCGGAATCGGGCCTGATACAGGGCATTTTGACAAGTACTTATACTTGTCAAAATGCCCCGATGCCTAGCGTCGAAGCTTGCACTGGTTTGTTACCTTCCGTGGTGGCTGGGGTCCTCTGGGCAGGCTGGAGGAGTGTTGCGTCACTGCTGTGGGCGGAGCTCCAGGTGGGGTTTAATATTGTTGGCCGGTGACTGCCCAGAAGACTCCACCTGGAACTCCGCCCACAGCAGTGTGTCATAGACTCACTTCTCCTCACGCCTGCAGGAACGATCGCCGCCTCCTACTCCAATGCCGGCTCGTAACATCGAGGCGTGTACGTCAGGGCTGCCGGCGGCTCCTCCCCCCGTAAGTGTCACTTCCCATTAAGATGGAGATGAATTTGATTGCTCTGCGTTCTAGTGTGGTAGAACGTTGAGCAATCGTTTCCTCTTTACTCACCCTCAACCACAAGCTGACCCCACTGGCTGTCTCCCTGGACTCACAGCCAGCTCCCTTATGCTACAACTCACCTGCCTTAGATCCGGAGTCCACTAATCCATCCTGGCTGCAGCTCACCTGCCTCAGATCCTTCACTCACTATCCAGCTAAACTCCAGTTTAAAAAAAAGCAAGTACCTGGCACCTAGGTGCAACTTGTCTATATTACTGCCTGCCATTACGCTCATTACGCACTCATAGCCAGAACTTGTCTTGTGAGAAATACATGGTTACTATAGAGGGGGGCACTATAATTGTATTTCCAAATAACCTGCATACCATTCCACTGATAATCAGGTGTGAAAGCTACTAATCCCATCACGCTCCAACAGTATCGTGGACAGTGCTACCAACCTAACCCCTCCTTATCGTAGCCACTATTGATACAGAGGAACGCGCTGCTGCACAGATTACTGTCAGTGATCTGAACAGCGGTGTGTTGTTCTTCAGCCACCAGTGAAAGCCACCAGCAGGGGATCCCATAGCCCTAGAGGATCCCAGGCGGCCCGCACGGCATCTGGCTGTGCCCCACAGCGGCCACCTGGGTCGCTATGGTGATTGTTATGCCACTGCAGGGGATAATTGAAAAACACTATTGGTGTAGTGTACTCTATATGTAGAATTTGGCCTAAAATTATTAGTCTCTGTTGTTTTTAAAAAAATGTCACCTGGCCCTTTAAGAGAAAGTATCGGTAATTGGTATCGGCAAGTACATGAGGGCCAGTACTTGGTCTTAAAAAAGTGGCATCGGGACATCCCTAATGTGCGTGATCGGGAGCAGGAAAGTTTGAAAATTTCAAGCCTTTGATATATACAATTGTTCAGGCGGCTATAGAGGCATCTGATCGCTTGTATGGTGCTGGCTATCCTGGGCTCCACTGTCCTCCGAGCGGGACCGGCAAGGCTGTGGCTGGACGGGTCTCTGGCTGGATTGAAAGGGAGATCAGCACATTCCCCAGGCTCTTATTCAATAAATCTGTGCTCCTAGCCCCTATTCTATTAATGTAGCTTAATGTACCATAATGTGCCTAAACCTCAATCAATTGCCTTGAAACTTTGCACAACCTAAGTTCTTAGCTTCCCAACCCTATCCTGGAAGTTTCATGGATTTTGGTTTCCCAAAAGGCAAATGAGCGACATTAAGCTTGTTTTTTGGGGAGCCTAATGTGGCTTAATGTACAAAAAACAACTTAGATGTTAATCGATTTCCCCCAAACTCCCACAATACAAGACGCTATATATACCAACATATTGGTATGAATATGAATATTTTGGATCATTTGATAAAACATACCAAAAGTTATTCACATTAAACTATTTTATTGCAATCCTAAAACACTTAGCTTAATGTAAAACGAACTTAACCCTTTCACTGCCAAGGACGTACGGCATACGATGCTGGGGCTGCAGGAAAAGAAATTGAGGACTTGGTGTCCTCAATTTCTTTTTCTATTTCAAAAGAGAAATGTCAGGGGTCAGATTTTTCACTGCAGCCCCCCCAACAGTAAAAAAAAATAAAATAGAAAATGTAAAAAAAATAAAAATGTGTACAAAAAATGTGTTAAAAAAACACAACCCCTCCCTCCCCCCACATAACATACACATATTGTGGTGTACGCCATGCACATGCGCTGCAGTGCGTCGTTAGAACGCATCGCAGTGCATGATTTTAATGTATTTTTTTCCTTAAAAAAAAAATAACTGTGGGAGCGCATGGCAAAGCTTTGTGACGCATTGCCATGCGTTGTGATCTTTGTGTTGCAATAAATATATGCCTGTATCCTTTCATATCACAACACAAACACCAAAACAGCGTAAAAACAATTTTTTAACATAAGTCGCTTATTTACAGTTTTGCGTACCGTAATTTTTTTATCTTTTCGCAAAAAGGCGCAATTTAAAAAGTGCAAATATTTGTTATTTATTAACTCAATACAGTTTTATCTTTTAGATTTAGTCAGAAAATACTTTTTTTGTGTGCGCTGATACTGATTTTAGTGTGTTTTATCAATTGAATTGTGTATTTTTATCGGTTTAATATTAATTTGAGCAACATTTGCGCAATTATCGCAGGGCCTACAAATTTAGTATCGCCATCTATTTATTCTACCGGGCCTGCGCATTCAGAAAATATATGGTTTGGGGGGTCTTTTACAAACGCTAGCAACGCAGCAGTTGCAAATCAAATCAATAGGAAAAAATTGCAAACATGGCTTGGCCAGCTGATTTGAAAAATGTTCCGGAGGGCTTGCCAGCGAAAGGGCTAATGTATCATAATGTGCCTAAACCTTAATCAATTGCCTTGAAACTTTGCACGACCTAAGGGCCTGTGTAGCCCCTACTACCTTTTGTGCAGTGGCTATTAGAAATTTAAAGGAATATTCACAAAACTAACCGCAGGATCAGCCGTCGCTCCGGCTCAGTAGAACCAAAGGGCTGCTGTACGGGCTATTCACTATAGACATACATCTCCCCAAGTTGGCCGAGCGGGTCAGTCAAGCCGAAGGCATATGCATTGGCTCCATTGAGCTGAGGTCAAACTCAAAGCGGGCTGAATGGGCGGCCATTGACCGGCCGAAAGCCTCGCAACTGACAGCTGGGCGGAGCCAGCCGTCAGTTATGTGGCTTTCGGCCGGCCAATAGTTCAGGCCGCTTCGGGTTTCACCTCGGCTCGACTGAGCCGCTCTGCCAACTTGGGGAGCTGTTCGGGTTATAGTGAATAGCCCGTACAGCAGCCCTTCGGTTCTACTGAACCGAAGGGCTCCGGCGGCCGAAGCATCAGCCGGAGCTACAGCTGGTCCTGTGGCTAGCTCTGTGAATAACCCTTTAAATCCAATAGCAAACTGGCTATTGCTCCCAGCAATGAAGAAAAAAAAAGTTTAAAAAATAAAGTTAAACTAAAATGAAAACTACAAAAAAAATTAAAGTTTAAAAAAATAAAGTGAAATAAACTAAAATGTTTCTTTTACTCTCCGACAGCCACTGACATACGTTAAAACTGGTACTACTGTTTCTGTAGCTGATGCCCTCATCTGAAAAAGACAGAAGAAAATAATTAATTTAATGCATTTGCTTTCTCTCTGTCACTTGTAGCTAACCTCCCCTCGTCATCCTTTATGGGGTGTACATAAATAAATCAAACATCCACTTAATTCACAAATCTTCAATCAAAAAGTGCTTCACATAACATCAAAATACACTGTGCTCGTTGTGCAAAGAATCTTATCAACCTGCAGGCTCCGTACTCTTATGTGAACTCTTTCCACTCACCAGAATAGATGGACCATATTTTACATATTAGTCAAATAGCACTCTGAAATGTCCTCATTATAAGACACAGCTCAGTTTTCTCCTCTGCTCCAAAGATGTTCAGTGCTCAGGAAAAAATAAAACATTGCATAGTATAAATTCCCCAAACAAATTTTATTAAAAAGGGCGGAAGCCCCGTTTCCTTCCTCTCACCAGTCCATACGACCCCCCCAGATAAGGCAGCTCAGGAAAGTTCATGGAGGCGGATGCCGGTGCTGTGTCTGACGTGATAACCATCATCCAAGACTTTCTCGTCGTCCAAAACCAAAAACTACAAGTTTTACTATATATATTTAGAAGTACCTTTTAATATTTACTGTTTATAATGGCACAAATTATATTTTTGATACAAAGCATGTTAAAGGTATTTGCAAATAGGGGTGTGGCCTGGTAGATTATGTGATCGGACACTCGCTCTGTCTGTCCCGCTGTATATGAGATTAAATTAATTCTGTAGACATGCATCTTTGTTACCCTCTGGTAACTACTTACCTTATCTGAACCAGCATTCTACATAGATCCATATGGTGTGTGCACCAAGCTGGTCTAACCATGACAAAAAGGAATAAGAATGACCGCTAAAGCAACTTTGAGCATATAAAAGAAGTGTAGGTCCAGTCGACATGAGGCATACTGACATGGACAACTGGAAGCGGTTTTGTTCTGCCATTTGCCTTATGCAGTGGCAGTGAAAGGGTTGACTGCACTCTACCTGACTCAATAATCTACAAATGTATCCTCCATCCATCAAGCTTTACAGGATGGCACAATGGACTGTTTTGTTACACTTAAAGCAGGATTATGCAACTCCACCTGTACCTTACCAGAGACTTGCCATAGACATCCTTTCTAACATTAAATTCACCTCAAGTACCATACGATTGTGTCATAGATTATTAGGGGTCTGGGTGATCCCAATAAGAGAGGTGCCAAGTTTACTACATTACAGCATTATCCACTTTCTATTGTTTTGTCTGATGGAAACTTCTCTATGTAGAGTCTGGTTTTATCGTGAAACATTCAAAATATAGTACACATCATCACTCAGTGTACTCCTTCCCTTTTCACGGGGAGATAGCACATTATTACATTACAGGTAATTTTTCCTGCAGCCATTCAAAAATGCATGTTAATGGTAGGAACATGTTTTTACTGTGCACCTTGGAAATATCTATATCCCCCCACCCCCCCCACCCTTTTCATTTCAGGTGATAAAACACCTTGAACAATTTATGGAATCTCCAACAACCTCCAGGTACCCTAGTACTAGCTATAAGAGGTCTTAATAATGAATAGACAATTTTTGACCAAATTATTACAGACTATGCTGTAACACTTTTTGCCAGATACGTATGTGAGTTGGATAGACAAATAAAGGGAATGCCACCCTAACATTAGGCAATTTTCTTGTTACTCCAGTACTCACGTATTGACGTAGCTCTGAGAAATTATAGCATATTTCATTTTGTTTCCTCTAAATATGCTCCTAGGGGCCTATTGGACCATTCTACCCTTCAGGGTAACTTGAGCACATGCGGTTCACTGGCCAGGCTAGAGTTAATGGTAGTCCCAGAAAATGCCTTGTGTTGCCTGACTTCCTTACTATAAATACTAACTTGGCCTCAAAGCATGTAGTCTGTGACACATTGAAAGCATACCTTATAAAAGAAAGCTCAAAAAGTGGGAGAAAGATTTGATGCAAGAGGTCCAGTTATCTGAGGAATTATACATAACCCACCACCAGGCTTCCTGATTGACTGGGAAGCCGGCTCCATGCTAGCGGAAGTTCCGGTATCGGCGAGTACCGATAGAGATAAATATCGGTACTCGTGGGGGCGTGGCCGGGATGTGAAGCAGTGCGGATATGTCTACCGGAGCTCCGTCTCTGCACTAACCTTATCCTGTCGATATCCTGCTCGTTCAGACCCGGGATCTACTCACCTCGGTTCCGTGGGTCATCTGGTCCGGTGTGTTATGTCCTACAGGTCCGGTAAGCGCACGGACACGCCGAAACGAGGCGGGAAGAAAGGCAAAGGGGCGGCCTCGAGATCATCCGGCGCCATCTTGGCTTCTTCACCGGCTGCCTGCGAGTGCTCCTGCATGACTCGTGACATGGAGAGGGAAACCGCCGATCTTGTGACAGGCCCTGAGACTATCCATGATGCCCCATCCACCTCAGGTACTGGGACAGCAGGGACTGCCACAATCCTGGAAGCCATAGAGGGATGCAAGATGGCCCTCACTGCTAAGATAGATCATTTAGCAGTGGAATGCACACTGATCCGGCATGACCTGGACAAGATTAGGGGCAGACTGTCACAGGCTGAGACAAGGGTGTCTGGGGTGGAAGATTCAGTACGGGATCATGCAAATTCCATCCAGGATCTACAACATACGGTCAAGATACTGGCTGCTAAGGTGGATGATTCTGAGAACAGGCTGAGAAGAAATAATGTGCGCATAGTAGGCCTGCCGGAGGGAGCGGAGGGCTCACAGCCCCCTGTGTTTGCTGAAACCTTCTTTAAAAATCTGCTAGCCCTGGAGGAGTTGCCCCCGACCTTTGTGGTTGAGAGGGCCCATAGGGTCCCAACCGGCAGGATGACACCAGGGGCCCCTCCGAGACCGTTCCTAGTGCGCCTCCTGAATTATCGAGACCGAGACCGGATATTGGCGGCTGCTAGAGGGTACCCTGATCTCCGCCATGAAAACGCCTCAGTTCGCCTTTTCCCTGACTTCTCGGCTGAGATTCAGAAGCGGAGGAGATCCTTCGTAGATATAAGTCGCCGCCTCCGGGAGAAGGGCATCCAATATAGCATGTTGTACCACAGCAAGCTCCGGGTCCCCCATGCCGGTAAAGTCTGCATGTTCGACTCACCGGCCTCCGCTGCCGAGTGGTTGGATACGCTGGGATGAGCGCATACCAACTGGTGCCACCTTGGAATCCTATCCTATTTGTTTTCTACCGGTTTTCCTTATGTTTTTATTTGTTCATGCCAGGCCTATCCAGAGCAGGGGTCTCTTGTGCCCTGGCCAGCTAAGGACAGTCCTGGATGGCAGGGCTCTGCGGTTACTATTTCTACAGCCCTATGCCTCGGATGAAACATCCTCATTAGTGACCAGGCGGAGACGCCTGCCTATGACCTACATTATTATGGCGCCAGGAGCAAGGGCGCCTATGGCATGGCGGATACACCTAACCCCCTTTTTCTTTTATGCATCCTGCACAACATACAGGCCTTGGGGTCGCAATGAAGGTTGCTGAACAGATGTTGTCCTGTAATGTGGAGACGTGAACTAGCTCCAGAACTGTTATAGTTTTTGGACGGACACTGACTTATTGTGTGTTTTTTTTCCTTTTTTCTATTTTTGCTGCTGCACACCAGCATATGCCTTGGTATATGTACACTTTAGCTTGAGGTGCTACATTACCTGACTGGGGTTTTCGGGATTAAGCTTCCCGGGACAATGTTAATGTTTGGTTTCTTGTGTTTCCTGGGGAAGTGGGATAGTTTAAATGTTAGGCCTTTGGGGAGGGTGTGTTGTCCTAACCTTCACCTGCAGCCGTTGAAAGGAACTGTCTGCCTTCCGATATGCCTTAAGGATTTATGGGTTTGGATGATATAAAGGTGGTATCCTGGAATGTCCGGGGGTTGAATAATAAATTCAAGAGGTCCCTGGTATGTAACTATCTAAAGCAACTTCAGCCGCATATCATCTTATTGCAGGAGACGCATCTGGATGGGAGTAAGGTGTTGGCCCTGGGGCGCCCCTGGATACAAAGGGTGATACATGCTACGTACTCCACGTACTCTCGGGGTGCATCAGTGCTTATTAGCAAATCTCTTCCCTGTACTGTTCTCCACACCATCACGGACCCTGGGGGAAGATTTGCAATAGTCATCTTGGATATCCAGGCCACTCGTATTGCTGTAGTCAGTGTATATATACCTCCACCATTTCAGGTACCAGCTCTATATGCCATCCTGGAAAAACTTGCACCATACCTCCCCTTGCCGGTGCTTATGGTGGGGGACTTTAATAATATTTTGGACCCCTCTCTGGACTCATCCAATCCTAACAGACCGGTGGGGGTTGACTTGCAGTCCTGGGCCGAGACTGCTATGGTAGAGGAGGTGGCATACTCGCACATCTCTCATACTCATGGCTCCTCGGCCCGGATTGATATGGCGTTTGGTGATCAGGCTATGTTGGGCATGATCACTGGAGCATCATACCTCCCTGGCGGTCTGTCGGATCATGTCCCGCTCTCCTTAACTTTCTCGGTGCCGGGAGGGAGGAGGCAGGGGGGCTGGAGGTTGTCTCCGGAGTGGCTGGGTGAGGAGAGGGTGGCAGAGAAGGTGTCCCCAGCTATGCTTTCCTATTGGCACTTTAACGCTGGAACAGCTCCAGCCCAGGTAGTTTGGGATGCTTTTAAAGCTCATTCTAGGGGGGAATATATTTCCAGCATCAAGGCTGTCCGCAGGGAGCACGGCGCAGCACTAACCTCGTTGCAGGATGAGGAGGCAGTCAGGGCAGCGGCCTATGCAGACTCTCCTGAAGAGCAGGCACTTGCTGCCCTGAAACAAGCCAGGCGTGCCATTAACCTCCATCATGTGGAGCTGAAGCCGTGTTCCATGCGGCAGTCGAGAGAGGCCCTGTTCGAGTATTCCCCAGTCTGGGTACCCCAGGCTTTCTTAACTCTCTCATTAGTGCATTCTTTTGGAATTCAAAAGTGCCAAGGATCAAATACTCTACATGGTTCCGAGGGGGACTAGCGGTTCCGGACTTCAGAAAATACTACATAGCTGGCCAGATGGTGGTCATACATAGGTGGTTCACCAGTGACTCTGGGGACGCTGCGGTGGTGGTGGAGGCAGCCTCCCTGGGGTCCTATGAGGCACTTAGTGGATTACCCCTGCGAGGTCTAAAGGCTTCATATAGCCTCACGGTGTCTATGAGAGCCACGTTTATGGCCTGGGCTTCCATCAATAAACAACACGGCCAGGAAACTGGAACATGGTCCCCTCACACCCCACTCTGGAGGAACCCGATGCTCCCTCACCTTGAGGGCATCCCGGACTTCCATGTTTGGCCTAAGAGGGGAATTAGGACTCTAGAAGATCTCACCTCTGACAATTCACTCCTCTCATTCCCACAACTGAAGGTGAAATTTAATATTCCAAATACCTACTTGTACCGCTATCTCCAGTTGCGACATGCATTCAGGGGCGGGTTTGGAGGTTTGACCTGTGAGGTGCGGAAGTCCAGACTGGAAATACTGCTTAGAAGGGATTCTCTCTGTAAACCATTATCCAAGGTATATAAACTCCTGTTTCTTGCCTCCTCTGTGCATACACTCAAGTGCAAGACTCCCTGGCTCACTGATATACCCACACTAACTGATGAGGAGTGGGAGGACGCGTGGGACTACCCCTTCTCTCACCTGGTCTCAGCCAGAAATAGACTAATTCAATTTAAAATATTGCACAGGGTCTACTATACTCCGTTGATGTTGGCCCGCATATATGGGGGAGAGGGCTCCAGATGCTGGAGATGCTCTGATCCGTCGGCAGATCTCATTCACATTTTGTGGGCCTGCCCACGGATCAGACCATTCTGGGAGGCCATTGCAGGAGATGTGTCCCAGTACTTGGAGAGTACATTTGAACCTAGTATGCGCACATGCATTATGGGTCTGACTGAATGCCTTGCCCCCTCTGCTGCGAGGCAAGGTAGTGATATTAAGATGGAAAAAGAGTGACCCGCCTGGATTGTCTGACTGGCGGGCTTTGGTTAACTCATACTCAAGCCTATACAAAGCAACATATCTGAGGAGGGGATGTCCTAACAAGTTTACCAAAGTTTGGGGAGAGTGGCTAGAGTCGGCGGATACGGCAGGATAAGGGTCTCATGACTGCTTTATAAGTGAACCTCTGACGGTGTGATGTTATGATGTACAATTAAGACTGGGGGTGAGACGCTCCCTGAGTGTCTGATCCCCAAGCTTGGCACCATGGTAGTTGTTATTCTCCTGTAAGGGGGGCGGCCACACGCAGTGGGGGGCGGTGGGAGGTGGGGAGACACACACTTGCTAGGGGATGGGGGGTGGGGGGGACATCTCGCAGTAGGACGGTTCCTATTGCAGATACTGGGGTGTATTGTTTAGATATAATGTTATGTTGTTGTTACTTAATGTACTGCACTGTATACCCTCACGGACGTGAGGGTTTATGCTATGTTTTGTACGAAAATCTTTAATAAAAAAGAATTTATAAAAAAATAAAAAATATCGGTACTCGTACTCGATACTGAAAAACCGGTATCGGTGCATACCTGGTAGATATGAATACTGGTCTGCATGTATATATAGGTAAATATGAGTAATAGATAATAAGTGTATATTCTGATAATATGATGGCAATATTACCGATATGATAGGATAATGAATATATGTCTGAGATTATATACAAAGTACATTATTAATTTAATTGGTAATGAAGGAGTTCAACATAGTGCCAGTAAAAACGCCTTGTATCTATTGAAAATAATACAACGCATTTTCTGAATGGAGAAGGTGCCAAGTGAGCATCTCCCTGGGTCCAGTGTTCCAGAGGGGAAGTCACTCCAGCACCAATGGAACATGAAAGCGCTTCCTGTATGTGGTGCCGATTACTACAGTGATTCTGAGTGTCCCCTACAGCCCTCTGCATGTGACATATTGATAATTACAGGTAATCAAACTTGCCAAATGTAAATTTTTTTTATTTTTAGAAGTTTTATTAGGTTTTTTTGCAAACAATATAGAACACCAGCAACTAGAAAAAGTTACATCACAATAACATGATTGTAGATATCATACGAAAGCATACAGAAGAAAAAAGAAATATAAGGGTGCAATTACATCAGAGGGGGGGACCCTGGGTAGCAAGGAAACTCAGTAGGCATATTTGATAGAAATACTTGATCTCATAATCACACAAGATCACCATGGTAAAATGAAACTATCAAGATTGACAGCACACATAATGAAATGGCATTTCAACTACCATGGATTACAGTAAGGCACACATTACAGTATTGGTTTATGTTAAAAAATCTGAGGGTTTAATGTCACTTTAAGCATGCATAAGGGGACATTCCGCTCACATACCATGTACATAACACTGGAAATACACAGAGCGAATCATGTTGTGAATGGTAGGCGTCTTGTTTCAAAAACAGATGTGTGTGTCTCAGTCAGGAGACTCTAGGACTAGTCGGTATGACCGCATTTTCTCCCAGCTATCCAGACAACATTGAAGCGGCAGGACAAGGAAGGAAGCACATATAGAACACAGGACCCCTGAGGCAAAATATTGTGGAAGGGGGGTGCTTGCCAGGTATAGGAACAAGTCAAGTCGGAGAACATATAGGAGGAGACACATAGTGGGGGGGGGAGGAGCTTCTGCCGGACCCAATGGTACAGTCGTCACTGAGGGTGGTATACTTAAATATAACAGATTATCCATGTATAAAATCCAAGGGGTCCACAAGATTGCACATTGAGGTTGACGCTCATGTAGGGCAGCCGTCAACTCTTCAAAGCGCATGGTCAAACACACTTCGGTAATCCACTCCTGCACGGTCGGGGTGACCACAGTGTTCCAATGGCGTGGTATCACGTTCCGGGCCGCTGTCAAGAAGAAGCAGAGTAGATCCTTCTTAACTGAGGCTATGGAGCCAGGTAGAATAGAGAGGAGAGCTGGCTTAGGCGAGGCTGCTAAATCCATTCCCATGACCTGGTTATAGACGTCAAAGACCCTTTTCCAGAATGGCTGCAGTAGCGGGCAGTCCCACCAAATATGCAGGAGGGTCCCCTCCGCAGCCAGGCATCGCCAGCATAGTGAGGGTCTATCAGGAAATATTTTATGTAGGAATGCTGGGCTACGGTACCACCGAGTTACAAGTTTATAACCTTTTTCTTGAGCCGAACAGGCCACTGAAAGCTTATGAGTATTAACGCAGGTGGTTCCAATCTCCTCATCAGTAAGGGTAACCCCCTGTAATATACGCCCCTGGGTAGGGTTCAGTTCCCCTATGGATCTCAACTGCAGATGTGGGTACGGGTATCAGATTTGCAGCTACACCTCACTTGCCACGTGTTTGGGTAAGGCGGAGAGGGAGCTGCTTCACATCATGTCCCACGAAGCTGAAGGAGGGCTCAGTTGCTACTGAGTAAGTAGGTACTTAATGGGTAAGTATCTTTCAGATATATCCCTTAGAGGAATCAAGGAGTTAACACAGTATGCAGGCAGTTTATGCAGTAGTCCTGATAACCCCTAGAGGGTAACAATCTTGACTTGCACAAATGGGTTCAGACAGTGATACGGTAATGAACCTCTAGAGGCAACAATCTTGACTTAGATGCACAAATGGTTTCAGAGCAATACTGTAATGAAGCTCTAGAGGGCAACAATCTTGACTCAGATACACAGTTGGGTTCAGGCAGTAATATGGTAATGAACCTCCAGAGAGCAGCAAGTTCTAGCAAGACAATACACAGGTAATATGGCAAGATCAGAGGCAATGACTCAGATGATAATCAGGCAGAGTGGAGACCTGGAGCTATACCTCTGTATAGCCCAGGATACTTGTGATTGGTAGTGCTGCAGATACTGGAGTAATTGTTCCAGTAACCGGGGTCCAGAGGAGCGAGTGGGAGGCCGAGTTGATCGACGTCCAGCAACAATCAACAGTGGGATGCCGATCAACTAACGAGCCGCGGCTTTAAGCCGAGTGCTCACTCTGGAGGGGGCGGAGCTACTGGCGCGCCTGCGCAGGACGTAGACAGCGCTGGAGAGAGGGGTGACGGAGATCCGCAGTGCGCCTACGCAGACCGGTGTAGGGTGGCCCGGTCCCCCAACGCGGTATAGTACGCACAAAGTTGGAAATATAATAGCCAGGCTCCGGGCATGTGTGGACGGTCCTCAAGTAGGGTGACCAGGGGCTTCAGGGTCGGTTAAGGGTGAAGGCTCTGAGGCTGACCAACAAAGGAAACTAGCGGAGATGCAGCCTGGTGGAAACGCCGGATTGCCCATTATGGGAGTCATAGGGCCCACATAAGAGGACAAGTCAGGGGTTTTGAGAAGAAGATCCCATGCTTTTAAAAGTCGAGGAAGAGCAAAAGGGAGAGTCAATGAGAGAGGGCGGTGATACGGTGCCATCCAGGGTACAGAGAAAGGGAGCACCGGTGAGATGAGTGATTCCAGGGAGACCCAGAGTTTGTGCGCTCTGTGGTGTTTTCGGTCAAGAATCTGGGCAATGAGTGACGCGTAGTAGTATGTCTTCAGGTCGGGAAGGGCCAGACCTCCTGATTCCTTGGATCGGGTCATGATCTGATAGGCCAGCCGTGGGCGCTTGCCAGCCCAGATAAAGCGGAGCAACGCAGAGCGCATTTGACGGAAGAAAGTAGAGGGCAGGACGAGGGGGAGAGTTTGGAAAAGATATCAATTTTAAAGAGAGCAATCCTACCCAGCCAGGAGTGATGCAGGGAGGTCCATGTTTGCAGGCGTGTGATAGTAGATTGGAGAAGCGGAGCAAAATTTAGGCGATACAGGTCTGCTTGGTTCGGGGCTAGAAACACACCTAGGTATTTAATGGCTGTAGTTTGCCATTTAAAGTGAAAAGGTAACCTCAGATGAGGAAAGGGAAACATTTAAAGCCTCAGTTTTATGTAAGTTCACTTTAAAGTTACTAACAAAATCCGAACCTACGAAATTCCCCTAATAAGGAAGGCAGTCCGATGCGAGGGTTGGATAGATAAAGCAAAACATCATCCGCGTACAGACCCAGCTTGTAATGATGCTCTCAGATACGTATCCCTTGTATAGATTGGTTCTGCCGTATGGCTTCCGCAAGATGCTCCATTGCCAGGATATATAAGAACGGGGACAGTGGGCATCCCTGCCTGGTACCATTTCGGATGAAGAAGGGGGATGATAGGGAACCATTAACTCGCACACGGGCCGTGGGGCAATTGTATAGGGCCATCATTTTGTCCACAAACAATCTGGGCAGTCCGATCTGCGTCAGAGTGAGGGCAAGAAAGTTCCAATTGAGGCGGTCAAACGCCTTCTCTGCATCTACCGAGAGGAGACACAGCGGGAGGCCTGAGGCTTTGGCATAACGCATAAGAGTCAGTGACTTGATAGTATTGTCCCTGGCCTCGCGAAATGGGACAAACCCTACCTGATCCAAATGGATCAGGGAGGGAACGTAGTGACTGAGGCGAGTTGCAAGGAGTTTTGCATATAATTTAAGATCCACGTTGATAAGGGAGATCGGATGATAGTTGGAGCAAAGAGTAAGGTCCTTATCAGCTTTAGGGATTATAGTTATATGAGCCTCCTGTGACTGCTTGGTGAAGGGGCAGTCGGCAGACACAGAGTTAAAGGTGGTATGGAGTAGTGGAGTCAGCAGCTCCTGAAAATGCTTATAGAAGGCTCCCGTGAAGCCATCCGGTCCCGGACTCTTTCCCGACGGAAGCCCCTTAATGGCAGCGGACACCTCCTCTACGGAGAAAGGTTCTCCAATGAGGGCAACGGCCTCTGGTGGGAGGGTCGGGAGAGGGGTGGACGCAATATAGGAAGCAGCATCGTCTGGAGGGTCCGAAGACGGAGGGGACGGCCCCGGTAAAGGCAGGTTATATAAATCGGCATAGTAAGTCTGTAAAGCGTGCGCAGTTTGATCAGTACGATGAACCATGTGGGAATCTTTCATTTTCATTATAGGGATATACGTGCGGGCAATTTGTGTTCGGACGGATCGCGCCAGGAGCCGCCCACATTTGTCCCCATGCTCATACGGTGATGTACGCAAAGATTCCCTGTATTTGAGAGAGCTGAGATCCAGCAGGGATCGAAGGCGTGTGCGTTTCTGTTCCGGGGCCAGTAATATGGAGGCGTCACGGGAGGACTTATGTTGGAATTCCAGCACGTGGATGTCGCCAAATAGGTTTGTGAGGTCCACTGAACGTGCTTTTTTCAGTCGAGTGGCGTGAGAAATGAGAACACCTCTGAGAATACCTCCCATTTGACTGGGGGGAAGGTATTGTCCGTGGCATGAGTGGCTAGGAAAGTGGAGACCATGGACCGAATGGCATCCACTGTGACCGGGTCACGAAAGAGCGTCTCATTAAAGCGCCACATAAAGGAGGGGGGAGGCTGATCCAAGGGAGGGACAGGGAGACGGGGTAGTGATCCAACCACACCTGGGAGTCAATCATAGCCCGTGGGTCCCAGGAGAGGAGATGGTGGGAGACCAGGAAGTAGTCTATGCGGCTATGTGAGCGATGGGGGAAGGAATAGAATGTGTAATCCTGTGTTGAAGGGTTCAGGATCCCCCATATGTCCACCAGCTGTAGACGGTGCAGAAGGGACTTGAGGCGATTTAGTTGTGGGAGAGACACCGAGGATTTCCCCGATGAAGTGTCCAACCAGGGGTCCAGGGGGGAATTAAGGTCTCCGCCAAGTACTATAAACCCCTCCGCAAACGTCTCCAAGATACCGTCCATCCGGGTCCCAGTCATCCTGCAGGAGTTGGAAAAGCCACTGGGTCTTTGAAGTGAGTCTCCTGGAGGAAGAGGACCTGTGTATGCCTCTTATGCATAGAGTAAGCCAGTTGGGAGCGTTTACATGGTTCGTTCAATCCCTGAACATTCAGGGAGACAAAGGTCAGTGACGACATTGGGCAGTTAGCAAGATGCAGGCGACCACCAATTGCGGTCCGGGGAAGCACCAGGTATGAGGGGGAGGGGAGAGACAAGAGACAAAAGACAAAAGAAGCGAAGGAAAAAGATCCACAGCCTAGGGGGGAAAAGCGTAGACATGAAATGCATAGACGAACCTAATGGGAAGACACAAGTCTTCCGGTGGGCACAACCGTACTGCAACCCAGTCGGCCATCCTATGGGGGGTGTGGAGGAACCAAGGGCAACGGGGTTCACTCCAACTTCCGAACGGGGCATCAAAGTAAACAAAAC
The DNA here is from genome assembly GCF_000935625.1 of Nanorana parkeri. Lineage (NCBI taxonomy): Eukaryota > Metazoa > Chordata > Amphibia > Anura > Dicroglossidae > Nanorana > Nanorana parkeri. Next base: position 96,162 of record NW_017307919.1, on the reverse strand, counting down.
CGAATGACGACCATTCAAACTAAAGTGCCAAATACGAAAGGGCAATAGAACGGGCATTCTATAAACAGTATTTCAAAAGCAACATAACAGTACAGGCCAAGAGAGGCATGTCTCAGTTCAACCACTACCTGGGAGGATCCAATAGCAATCAATGGAGGGGGTGGGAGGAAAAGGCAGGGTGAGGGTCAGGAAAAGGGGGGAGGGGTGGGGGGGTTAGGAAGGGGTAGTAGATCCCAGTAGGTATTCCATGTACACTGTAGATATAGTATCCAGAAGGTTTCACAGTAAAGGCAGAGCGGGTGTCCCACCACCATTGCAGCCAA
>NW_017307919.1:86204-95784 GCF_000935625.1 Nanorana parkeri | reverse complement strand
GAATGGAGGAAAGGGGAGGGGGAGGAGGAAGGGAGGCTCGGGATCTCAGGACAAAAATAAGGCACACTACAGACTCCGGCAGCAAGGATAGATCCCGGGTCTGGTAAACAACTTCCAGCTGCCAAGGCATCCATCAAATTGAAGGTGAACTGCGATCCACGGGGCAGTAAGGCACTGGGGGAATCCCACATCCAAAATATCACCAGAGGCAAAACAGAAGAAAAAAACAGGCAAAAAGATAAAGAGATCCTCACGTAGGGTTGAACCAGTGACATCTAGCCGTCATCACTAAGGCAGGGAGCTGCAAGTGGTATTATCTTTCCGCGATTTCTTAGAGCGGGAAACTTCTGTCCATTGGGGCAGTGAGGGCACCTCAGGGAGCTCGGGAGCCGGGGGGTCCGGCCATGGATCCAGTTCCACCGCAGAGATTTCACCAGGCGTCCATTGTGACGCACCGATAGGTGGAAAGGGTAACCCCATCTGTAAGGAATGTGAAGGTCTCGCAGGGACGCTGTAAGGGACCGCAGGGCACTGCGGCGAGCCATGGTCCTGGGCGACAGGTCAGGGAAGAAGGTAATAGTTGCACCGTCAAAGTCAATGGAGCAACGCTCACGGGCCTTGGACATAATTTCCTCCTTCAGTTTATAGAAGTGGACACGACACAGGACATCCCTGGGCTGTTGCGCCGCAGGATTGCGGAATCCCGGGACTCGTGCACCCTACCAAGGTCGATAGGGTCTGTCGCCCCTCTATCAAGTAGCGAGTTAAAAATACCTCTGATAGTGGTTTCCAGATCCGCCGCCCCCGTCGCTTCCAGCAGGCCGCAAATTCTAACGTTGTTCCTTCTATTCCTGTCTTCAGCATCATCCACGTGTGTCCACACAGACTGCACAACTTATGTTGGTTTAAAGCTGTAGCTTGTAATGCATTGATGGCCATGCAATGGGTATCCAGATGTTGATCCACTGTATCAAGGCTTCTCATTACTGATCGGCCGGGGTGACCATTTTTTTTAGACATACCCATCCACATCAACTTTTGGAGTTGGCTGCTTTTCTGGAGTTTGAAGAACTTTCTTTGCCAGACTGGCTCAATGTCCCCTCTTCTGTCACCCTTACCTGCTAGGCCTCCCAGGCCCCTGAGACGTCGCAGAAGCCATCAAAGGCCCTCAGCCCGGTCACCTGTGAATGATCATCCTGGAGATCCGGAGAGTTGACCTGTCACCAGGAGCTATGATGATTTCTAACGCAATGCGCTCCCGGGCCTTCTTCATTGCATCTATCCTATGCCCACTCAGCCTTTCCTTGTGGTTCTGCTGAACAAGGCCTGTATATGTGTTTTTTCCCTATTTCAGTGGCTGGTCTGACATGAGGCTGCGGCAATTCTTAGTTATTATGGCTTCTCTGATGTTTTGAGGGTCCTGGGTGGAGGATTTTTTAATTCCCACAGCCTCATGGCTTTATATTTGATGTGTTTACTGCTACGTACTTTTTTTTCTGTCCAATATATGCTGGGATGGCGTACTGGGGGGATGCTAGGGTGGTTTAAGGATGTACAGGTGCCCCCTACCTGCAGTGTACTGTATATGGCTGTGACTTGGGTGGGGTCTTCTTTGGGGTTTGTTTGCTGTATATTTTTTATTGGGTGAGTTAGTGTCTGGGGATTAGTACATAACTTCCCCTGTACCTCTTCAAGCTGCTGTGTCTGACCTCTTCCCCAAGTTTGGATGTTTCCTCTCCGTGTAGGAGGTGTTCCATAGGAGTGCCCGTGTCTTGTGTCTGTCATTTTTTCCACGCAGAGCATGTCCGTGTCCAACTGAACTGACTAAAATGTTGTTATAATGGGTGACTTTAATTATCCGGACATTAATTGATTGGTCACATGGAACCTCTCATTCTTTAAAGGCTGGCCGTTTTCTGAACCTGTTGAGGGACAATTTCATTGATCAGATGGTTGAGGGCCCAACCAGGAAGAATGCTATACTAGATTTAATAATTTCCAATAATGCGGACCTAGTTGCAGACATAGCAATTAGGGATACATTGGGTAATAGTGATCACAGGGTGATTACCTTTAAAGTGATATTAACCCCTTTGTGACGGGAGACGTACAGTGTTGGGATAAGAAGGTTACAATGGAGAATTATCACCGTGTTGTCCTGTGTAACCTAACTGACCATCGTGTAATATGGGAATTATACACTATGAAAGAACAGTGTGTAATTTCTCCGGATATGGATTGATAAAGCAAGCCTTTATTAGGTATTACCCGGATATGGTCCGTGTGCAGATCCTGTCATCCTGTGTCTGGTACTCTTTGTAACAGAATGGTGTACATGTTGTTCCTAGGAGTGTTTCATATCTTTCGGTCATGCACTGGAACTAGAATAAAGATCATTACAGAACGGACAAACAAGCCTATATTAGGATAGCCGGATATAGGCCGTATGCAAGTTAAGATGTGTTTCTTCCTAAAACCGCTTACGTGTTATTTTAATCAAAGATAAGACTTATAACCATATATGGTACCATAACCATTTCTTTGTCTGAGGTGTATATAAACCGAGACCCGACGTCAATAAAATGAGCATATTGTGACTATCAAATCGTGTCTGTCATTTTGTGCTCCCGGAGCTCTGATAAGGGATTTCTCTGGTTGGTCCGATTAAAGGAATCCACGTACCCTAACAAACTGGTGTCAGAAGTGGGATTTGGTGATCATCTAAGGTAAGTGAACTGTGTCTCTTATTGTTGGCATACTTCTATTACCTTAGCTCTGGCAGAAACCATATCCTTTAGGAAAATTGTGGGGTGGACTCCTATTGTCTTTGGTAGAAGCCGTTGGTGTCTTTGGTAGACACATTTTGCTTCTTTGGTAGAAGCTAGGAATACTAGTTTTTGACAGCCAGAGATTTCTTTTAAAACTCTTTGCTTTTCTTCCTTTCGCTATGCTTATTACAGTATAAGAAATTGCTGTTATATTTTGCTGTTACAAGTATCTGATAATTAAAGTATAAGTTTTGTTTGGCTCTGTGCTGATTCTTGTTGTAAGGTGAGACAACAGCTTCACCACATCCATATAGAGTGTTGTTGGCCAGGTTGGAAATGGGCTCCCAGCAATCTAAAACTTATCCTCCCCCAGAGAAGGGAGAGACATGTAAACAATATGTTGCCAGAGTTTGTGGTACTGATTACTATCTTGTAAATCCTTGGGTAGACAATATGGCAGGATGGACTGAAGGTATGGGAAGTTCTGACCCCTTTCCACGTGATATTTGTAATTATACTTTTCATATGAATATGATAAAAGGATTATGCTTAGGGGATAGCGAAGCTTTTCCCTGGTACAAGGGTGATCCAGGATGGGATAAGGAGTATATGAGGAAAGGAGGAGAAAACTGGTTAAAAGTAGCCCCACATTGGTATAAAGAGGGTGATAAGAAAAAGGGGGCAGGGAAAAATACATTTAAGAAGGATAAAAGGGTGCTTGAAACTCCCAGGACTAATATTCCAGAAAAGGGAAATAAAAACCCTTTCTTGGAGCCTTGTCCTCCAGGGTATACTCAGTTATACCCTTCTCTATCTCCCTTATCTGCCCCGTCACTTTCTGATCAAGAATTAGAGTTGCTCATATGTAAGCAAATGCAATTAAGGGGTTTACAACCTACTGCTCCTCCAGTCATTACACATCCCCCTTCCCCTGCTCCATTATTGGTCCCGGAATTGGAACACCCTAACTCACAGACGACTTCCCTGACATCCTCATCCATCACTACTCCCTCTGAGGGTAGCGAGGTAGAGGATGAACAGGAAGACATGCCAATATTGACACCTGTCACTCCGCTGGCAGAATCTTTACGCCAGCAACAATTGGGATTTCAACAACTTAGATCACAGGTAGAAAACCTGACTCAAGGTTTACATACTTTACAGGAGATTAGTTCTCCTCCCAAGAAATCCCCTCCCTCTGCCCGGGATGGAGTACATGAATGTTTTCCTTTTCTCACAATGGGTAATCAACTGGTTATAAAACCTATGACCCCTTCTGAGTTAAGAGAAATTATTAAAGGAGCACCAAATCCTCGTACTAGTCCCTCAGCTTGCCTGATTTATTTAAAAAGAATGTCACAAGGTCAGCAGTTTACTCAATCTGATGTACGTCTTATAATTGATGGTATATTGGGATTTGATGAGGAATCAGGATGGGATTGGACGCATGTCCCTTCCATCCATATTCCTGATGAAGGCACTGTAAATCAGAACACCCCTCCCCCTGCCGGACTGACTCCTCAACAAGTTATTGACTACGTTGCAGCCCAACCCAAGATTTATCAATTATCCACTACAGCCGGGGTGAATCAAATGTGGACAGAGATAGAAGCAGAGATACGCTTACTATGGAAGGATCAGCAATCCTTATCCATAGCTCTAGCCTGTAAACAACAACCCAAAGAAACTGTCACTGAGTATGTTAAGAGATTTTTTAAGGTATGGAAACATGAGGCTGGCTTGACCTCAGGAGGAGATCTAGCCCAGTTGAAAGTACAGACATGTATCAATAATATGTCTCCGGAATTTTCTCTGCTGGTCAAACAGTTGATTTCCAACTGGCCAGGTATGACAGCAGAAATTTTTCTAAAGACTGTACATGAGAAGGAAGCTGCAGGATGTCTTGAAATAAAGAAAGCTAAAAGTACGTTTTACCAGGGAGGGGCTCAGCACTGTGATCCTAGAGAGGCTAGACCCAGAGGCCCTGGAGGTGACATGAGACAGTTTCCCCGACCTTTTAGGGGACGAGGAAGAGGCAGAGGTAACTATGGAGGATATAATGCACGTAGGACACAATGTTTTAATTGTGGACAGGAAGGACATTGGAAGAATGAATGTACTCAACCTCAGAGAATGAATAACCCTCAGAACACATACACCCCTACCCCACACAATTACAATCCACCACAGCAAACTCAAAACCAAGGTCCTGCCACCCCTGGACCCCGACATCACATATCTTGGACATAGGGATGCCCTGAGAGTGTCAGTGGCCCCGCCTTTCCCCTCCTAACATCACACTCTTCAGATCAGCCTTTTTGTATGCTGCGTGTAGATGGGAGGGTTTTACCTTTTCTGGTGGATACAGGAGCTACCAAATCTTCTTTATGCACCAGATATTATGAGGGCCACACAGAACCTTCATCACTCTCTATGGGAATTACAGGGGTTCTAGTACCAACACAGAAAACACCACCATTAACTGTACAGACATTACATCCCGACCCTTATTGCTATGAGGGTCGCGCTGTTGTCTGCTTACACAGCTTTCGCATTATACCAGGTTGCCCAGTGAATCTTCTTGGTAGAGATCTGCTAGGGAAATTAGAAGCTACCATAGCATTTACTCCGGCTGGAGGAATGACTACAGATAGTGACATTATCCCTATCATTCCTTATGATCAAGAGGATCCAACATATGACACTGCAAAACACTACATGTCTGCCGTATTGCCTGAAGTCCCTGATAGTGTTTGGGCTAATTCTAAAACTGATGTGGGACTAATTAACTGTACCCCTTATCAGGCACGGCTAAAGGAGGGAGGTGCCCCAGTGTTTATTAAACAATACTCCTTGTCACAAGAAAAGAAAGAAGGGATCAGACCTTTAATACACAGTTTTCTGGAACAAGGAATTTTGAAACCTGTTGTTTCTCCTTACAATACACCAATTAACCCCGTTCCTAAAACTAATGGAGAATTCAGATTCGTACAAGATCTCAGAGCTATAAATAGCTTGGTGATACCTATAGCACCCATTGTACCAGATGTTACTGCTTTAATTACAGCCATACCGTCAGATGCTTCTCATTTTACGGTGATTGATTTAAGTAATGCTTTTTTTCGGGTCCCAGTTGACCCACAGACACAGCTACTTATGGCTTTCACTTTTGAGGGGGTACAGTATACCTGGACTCGCCTCCCCCAGGGCTATGTGGACTCACCGGCAGTATATTCGCTGGTGCTCCATCAAACTCTGAGGCAATGGAATGCAGAACATGGTTCAGTCCTCCTTCAGTACGTCGATGACCTACTGTTGTGTAGTCCCAGTCAGGAGGCTTGCTATAAAGACACTGTGTCATTGCTCAAATACCTTGCCAATGAAGGACATAAAGTAGCAAAGCCAAAGCTACAACTTTGCCAGCAACAAGTTGAATACTTGGGATTTGTTTTGAGAAAAGGACAGAGAACACTCAGCCCAAGGAGAGTCAATGCTATCAGCCACCTTCCCAAACCTGTCACACAGAAGGAGTTGCTCACCTTCCTGGGAATGATAAACTATTGCAGACAATGGATACCTGATTGTTCCTACTATGACTCTATTCTCAGAACGGCTGTTAAGGGGGACAGCCCAGTTTTCGTTGTATGGTCTGAGGAAATGACTGATGCTTTTGTCAAACTAAAATCAAGCCTTTTGCAAGCCCCTGCCTTGGGACTTCCTGATTATTGTAAAACCTTTCATTTGTATGCGAGGGACAATTGTAAAACCATGGCTGCAGTCTGTGCCCAAGAGCATGGAGGCAAATTGCGTCCAGTAGCCTATTTTTCCAAAGTAGTCCCACTCCCGGTACAGGGGATGCCGGCGTGTCTGAGGGCGTTGGCTGCCAACGCCATGGCTGTAGAAGCGGCTGCTTCTATTACATTGGGTCATGACACAGTTTTACACACCTCCCATCAGGTTGTACACCTGGTAAAGAATTTAAGTACCCAACATATGTCAGCACAGAGATTATCAGGATATGAAGTACTGTTATTGAACACTACTCATTTGAATATTGAATATAGTTCTCCTACTTCAGGTCCTATTTCCATTCTGAATGCTATTTTGGGTCACATTTCTTCCTCTGATTTTCAAACCCCGCAACATGATTGTCTAGAAGTTGTACACAGGGATACCACACCTAGGGGTGATTTACAATCTACTCCCCTACAAGACCCCCATGCTGATACAATTTTTGTAGATGGCTCTTGCTCTAGACCATCTGATGATACTTACAACACTGGCTATGCCATTGTTAGACTACCGGACATAATTCTAGAAGCAGGCTCATTACCTTACCCCTCAGCCCAAGCTGCTGAACTAATTGCTCTCACCAGAGCATGTCAATTATATGCTCACAAAAGCGTCAACATTTACACTGATTCCAAATATGCTTTTGGGGTAGTTCATGACTTTGGTAAGATTTGGTCACATAGAGGATTCATAGCTGCTGATGGGAAAAGCATTGCACACACAGAACTGATACAGAATCTCCTTGACTCAATACAGTTACCTGAATCTTTAGCCATTATTCATTGTAGAGCACACACATATGGTAAAGACAGCATCACACAAGGTAACGCGCTTGCAGACAAAGCAGCCAAAGCTGCTGCTCAACCATCATCCTCTTCTTATGCCACTCTTTCACCACCCACATGTCCACAGGATCACATGTTACAGGAATTACAAGGTTTTGCAACATCCTCTGATGTAGAATGGTGGTCTTCACAAGGGTTGACATTAGACCAAAATGGTCTTATGTCCAAAGAGGGGATAATAGGTATCCCTGAATCAAGTGCACCATTGTTTATTGCACAAGCACATGGAGTAGGCCACAAGAGTATGAAGGAAACTTGTAATTTAATTTCTGCACATTTATTTTAGAACGCCTGAATAGAACTATTAAAGGTAAACTCCAGAAGGCAACAGGGGCAACATGGACTAATTGGCAACATTACCTTCCAGCTGTTCTAGCCGAGATAAGAATGACGCCTAATAAAACTACTAGGTTGTCACCATTTGAGATACTCATGGGAAGACCATTTCCAACCCCATGGGCCAAGGCACCATTGGTGGTAATGCCTGGGGATATACAATTTATCCAAGAAGAATATGTGTTCCAACTTATTTGTAAATTGAATGGCATCTATGGTGATGTATCTTCTCGTTTACCTTTACCTTCACAGGAACCAACACATCCTTTCAAACCTGGAGATCTGGTCAGCGTGAGACAGCTGAATAAAAGCAAGAAGGGTGGATTTCCTTTTGGACCTCCAACCACAGTAGTAGCAGTCACCAGAACCGCAGTTCTGGTAGAAGATCAACAGACCTGGATCCATGCTTCCCGTGTCAAGCTCTGCACCAAGAGGGGAGAAGTAGGAGCCAGGATTCCTGAAACAGACGATCCAAGACGAAGAGGGGAGACCAAATCCCCACAAGAGAGTCAAACACGTGTTAAAGACTCTGAAGAACCAGAAGATGTCTTATATTCTACATCCCCAGTACTCTGGGAAGGTGCTTGCAGCATTGTGTGCCATAGGCCTGCTTGTTTTCCTCCCCACATGGCTCATTAGCACCTGTGTATATGCTCCAGAGGATTTGGGTTTTATGAAACCGATATGTGGGGACAATAAGGTACACACACACAAGCGATCCTATGATCTGTTAAAACAACCTGAGAACGTCTGGATGTATATGGCCAGAGACATAATGAACACTTCAGACTTTTGTTTGTCAGACATGCATAGCCCAGCTGATTTACTAACTACTTGCCTTATAGCCATTCCAACCCCAACACGCACACTAACAAATGTATTCAGTATAAAACATAATGATAGTGATGTGACCGATGATGATGTAAGGTCTTTTATTAGTCTATATGAATATTGCAGGACTTGCCCCGATACAGTTAAGAAATGGGAAAACATGACTAGTATCAAAACATTCGATATCACCCAAGCTGATGTATGTTACAACATGACTTGTGACCCCTATCAGATACCAAAATGTCTACAACTCAAAATGGAAGTGACTACCTCTAACCCTGTCACCCTTGGCCCCCTTTGTCAGGGAATGCTAAGACAAGACGAGCGCAGACCCTGTAAATAACACCATGAGATGCAACCATACTATAATTCAACCAAGTCATACAAAGCATGTGAAGTTGCCCACAGGGTGGCTATTCTCATGTGGGAATGTTACCTATTCCTATATCCCAGGTAATATTACAGGAGGACCTTGTGCTCTAAGTCGAATGAGCATCATTTTGCCTGAAGCTCGGAAAAAGGCAAAGACCCGAAGGGCTACTATGGCCCTGCCTGGGGATTGTGCGTCAGAGATGACCTTACTCTCCTCAGAAGAATATATTAGTCTGGCAGTGTCTCTGGTAGGTGTACCAGCTTTAGCTGTATATAATACTAGAACCATTAATGCCCTGGCCTGTAATATGGCAAAAAGCCTTAATCATACTTCTGCAGCCTTACAAGAATTGCTTCTTGACATCCAAGGAACTCGAAAGGCCGTACTACAAAACAGAGTAGCTATAGATTATTTACTCCTGAAACATAATTATGGATGTGAACATTTTGAAGATATGTGTTGCTTTAATTTGACTAATCACGCTGCTTCTATCCAATCACATATTCAAGCCTTACATGAACTAGCAGCAGGAATCAAACAAGATGTTTCGAGGAGCTGGTGGGATTGGTTCTTTGGATGGTTACCCGAAAATTGGAGACAGATTATTGGTGGAGCACTCATAATTGTATCCTGTT
>NW_017307919.1:81931-83107 GCF_000935625.1 Nanorana parkeri | reverse complement strand
ACAGAACATAAGCTGGCAGCTTATGCGGATGATATTTTATTTTTCATCTCACAACCACAAATATCGTTGCCCTCACTGATACAAGAATTTGAAGCATTTGGCAAGGTATCCTGAACCTTTCCTCACTACGATTAGACTCAATAGGAATATTGGAGGTATCAGTGTGGGTAATACAGAACATAAGCTGGCAGCTTATGCGGATGATATTTTATTCTTCATCTCACAACCACAAATATCGTTACCCTCACTGATACAAGAATTTGAAGCATTTGGCAAGGTATCCAACTTTAGAATTAACCTATCTAAATCGGAGATCTTGAATATTTCCTCTAAGGGGCATATGGTAAATGCCCTGAAGGACACGATGCCTTTTAGGTGGCAGGAACATAAATTGCAATATCTTGGTATATCATTAACACCCAGAATCTCTGATTTATTTATGGTTAATTATATGGCTTTGTTAAATGCAATTCGTAAGGATCTTAATACATGGTCTAATCATCGTCCATATATTTCCTTGACTGGTCGTATAAATGTTATTAAGATGATGGTATTACCAAGGGTATTATATGTACTACAAACAGTCCCGATTTCATTGCCTACATTCTATCTACGAGCATTGAGAAAGGAAGTCGGTCGGTATATATGGAAGCGTAATTCTGCGAGGATCTCGCATAGAGTCCTCATTAGAACCAGAAACCAGGGAGGTTTGGCTTTACCAGACTTTGGGAATTACTATCAGGCAGTAGCAATTAATAGAATGTTGGATTTGCATTATCATAGGGAAACGAAAAGGTGGGTAGAACTAGAGAACACGCTTGCTGGACAAATAGTATCAAATATTTGCTGGATCCCCCCAGATTATAGGAAATTACACTCTCACGTTTCGCCACTCACTAATCATACGTTAAAAATTTGGAATTTAATATATTCCCGGCTTATAAGACAATATAACTCTCCTATAATGCCAGTGACAGATCACTTATATTTTTCACCAGGAATGCATAACACGAGTTTTCTTACATGGACGAATCAAGCAATTTTAAAACTTATGCACGTATGTGACGGACACAGAATGTACTCAATAGCAGAACTCCGAGCACAATGGGGGACTTATCCCTTTGACACATGGAGGCATAGACAATTATCACACTTTATATTATCACTACCAAAACC
>NW_017307919.1:74231-81125 GCF_000935625.1 Nanorana parkeri | reverse complement strand
CCCCCCTTCCCCCCCTCCCTTTTTTTTTTTTTTTTGTGTGTTTTTCTCCCTCTACCCTTTCCCCTTTTTTTGTGTTGTGTAGGTTTGAGTTTATTGTATTTTGTTTGTAATGTAATTATTGATGTAAACATGCAATACATGGAATGTTAAAATTTGTTTAAATTTTTGTAAAAATAAAGATTAAATATTTTAAAAAAAAGAAAAAGAACTGACAATAAAACGTCTGCAATTAAGCAACGTTCCATTTCAATCACTCGCTAACAAAAAGCTTCAGGGACATAATGAGGGGAATTTATCAAAACAGGAGCAGAGAAAATCTAGAGCAGTTGCCCCGGGCAACCAATCAGCTTCCGTCTTTCATTTTCAAATCTTTCCTGAACAAACCGAAGATAGAAGCTGATTGGTTTCCATGCAACTGCTCCAGACTTTGTCTGCTCCAGTTTTGATAAATTCCCCTCGACGTCTGTTGTAAGAGTCAAACTGATACTGGAAGGATTTCCTTCCTGTCTTACTGTGTCCTGCAATAGCCAGCAATATGTTATCAAGACACCAGAGCAGAGCCCTAATTTGCTTTTCATCACATACTGAGCTCCGTCCTTTTGCTTCCTCCAGATTCCAGACCTACCACGTCTGGCTTTGCCTCTAACATCTCCAAACATAAAAGCACAAAAAAACTAAATGTAAATACTTATTTGGAGTGGTTATTTTTGAATCACCTGCAATGTACCTTTGAATGTGCCTGAAAATGTGATTAGTCCAACTTAGGGCTAATCACTTAGCACAGTCCTCTCTTCTTCGGGGAGTGTCCAATCACTTTCTGTGCTGGCCCAGCTCTTCCAACACTCCCTTCACCTTCTCACATGATGTAGCTGCTAGGGAGTGCTAAGCTGCAGTCTCAGGTCTTTTGGATGTCTACATAAGGGAGGCCTTTTAGATAAATATCATGTGTAAAATATTTTAGGTGCACATGCACTGATCAGCCATAACATTATGACCACTGACAGGTGAAGTGAACAACATCTCGTCACAATGGCATCTGAAAGTAGGTGGGATCTATCGGGCAGCATGTGCACATTTTGTCCCTGAAGTTGATGTGTTAGAAGCACAAAAAAGAGCAAGCGTAAGGATTTGAGTGACTTTGACAAGGGCCAAATTGTGATGGTTAGACCACTGGGTTAGAGCAACTCCGTAACTGCAGCTCTTGTGGAATTGTTCCGGTCTGCAGTGGTCAGGAGTCAGGACCTAGTAAATATGGTCCAAGGAAGGAAAACCAGTGAACCGGCGTCAGGGTCATGGGCGCACGTGGGGAACGAAGGCTGGGCTATGTAGTCCAATCTATTAGAAGAGCTACTGTAGCTCAAATCACTGAAAAGGTTAATGCCAGTTCTGATACAAAGATGTCTGAACACTCAGTGCATCATGGTTTGTTGTGTAGGGGGGTAGCCACAGAGCGGTCAGGGTGCCCACGCTGACCCGTTTCCACCGCCAAAAGCAACTACAATGGGTACGTGAGCCTCAGAGCGGTGCAATGGAAGAAGGTGGCCTGGCCTGATGAATCATGGTTTCTTTTACATCATGTGGATGGCTGGGTGTGTGTCACTTACCTGGGGAAAAGAGGGCACCAGGATGCACTATGGGAAGAAGGCAAGCTGGTGGAGGCAGTAGGCTGCTGGGAAACCTTGGGTCCTCCATTCATGTTGATGTTACTTTGACAAGTACCACCTACCTAAACATTGTTGCTGATCAAGTACACCCCTTCATGGAAATGGTATTCCCTGATGGCAGTGGTCTGTTTCAGCAGGATAATGCCCCCTACCACACTGCAAAAATGATTCAAGAATGATTTGAGGAACACAGCGAGTTGGAGGTGTTGACTTAGCCTCCAAATTCTCCAGATTTCAAATCAGTCGAGCTTCCATGGCAGGGGTAGCCAAACTCCGGCCCTCCAGCTGTGGTAAAACTACAAATCCCATGATGCATCTCTCTGGGAGTACTTGTGTGAGGGGCCCAGGCGGCCCCGGGGGGACATGGGCGCCAAGCAATATTTTTTTATTATTGTTTACTATGTACATTGTAATTGTTAGGGTCGCAGGCCCACTCTGTGCGATTGGTACCTTCCTGAGCACGTGCGTGCAGGAGGGTTTATAAATTTCCTCAGCCGCAAAGGGGTCACGAGTGGAAAGAGTTTAAGAAGGCCTGGCCTAGAGAACGGCCGCTCACTGCATATTTTCTCTTTTTCAGACAATTCTCTGTAAACCAGAGAGATGGTTGTGCATAAAAATCCCAGCAAATCAGCAGTTTCTAAAATACTCAAACCAGCCCGTATAGCACCAACATTAATGCCACTTTCAAAGTCCCATTTCTTCCCCGTTCTGATGTTCAGTTTGAACTTCAGCAGATAGTCTTGACCATATCTACATGCCTAAAAGCATTGGGTTGCTGCCATGTGATTGGCTGATTAGATATTTGCGTTAATGAGTAACGGAACAGGTGTACCTAACAAAGTGGACAGTGAGTGTATATGTACAGAAGGAGACCAGCAATGTACAGAAGGAGACCAGCAATGTATAGAAGGAGACCAGCAATTGAAGTTTTCTTAAAGGCTTTCTTTAAATGTTAGTAGTTGTAAACCATACAGTATGGCACTTTGGAGTCTTGCTAAAACTGCTGAATGCAAACATAAAAAATGGGTGCAAAGTGGTAAACTATATTAACCAGTTGACATCCGGGGTGTTATTCAGTATTCAGCGCTGCGGTACTTTGACTGACGTTTATTCCGTAAATGAAAAAAAGGCCTAAGTCATGAAGGGGTTAAATGATAAAAAAATTATTATTACCCAATTTTTTGGTAAAATATAAAAGACGGGGTCACGCCGGGTGAAAAGACACCAAACATGTCAAGCCTTAAAATTGCGTGCACGCGCGAAACATCAAAAACCGATAATACCCAAAATTGGCCATAGACGACGCTTTAAAAGCTTTGACCGCTCATCAGTTTAGTGTTATCAGTGATTGATGGCCCTAAAATGATTGCTCTCACTGCGACGTTCGCGGCGATATGTAACGTGTGTAGCGCAATTGTTGTTTTTGCGCGCTGGGGCACTGGACGCGTATTTACGTTTATATCTGCGTGGGGGGAGTTAAACATTTTGGGTTTTTTTTTTTTTTACTTTTTATGTGACTTTTATTTAATTTCACTTTTTTATATGTGACTTTTATTTTATTTATATATATATTTTTTTGCACTTATTGTTATTGCAATTATTATTTAGGGGGATAACAATCCCCCTAAATAATAGCAAAGGCACACTGGCAGGTCCTCTTTATGGAGCAGCACAGGAACGCCAAGAGACATGTTGGATGCCATTTCGAATTACTGGTAACACAACCGCACACCTAGCATGCAGTGCATTGTGCTGTGCAACAGCTTGCACTAAAGGAACAGGTAGCACACGGCTATGGTATACACTGGCCCTAAGGCCTCATTCACGCCGCTGTACGCTCACCCGAGAGGGTGTCCACGCTTGGATGAGCATACAGCAGAGTACGGCCGTGTCCTCCCATAGGGAAGAACAGGCTGCTGCGTGCAATCACACGCAGCACCTGTCCTTCCCGGGAACGCCCCGATACGGCTGTGCACGCCACATGGATCTGTACGGCCGACTCTAAGCTGTGTGAATGAGGCCTAAGAGCCACAGCCCACTTGACCACCTCTGCCTCTCACTGGCAAAAGCACAATGACAGCTCAGCCGGGCAGCAGGCAGTGTCAGATGCAGCACTGTAACTGTGGTGTTGGTGGCTAGCAGTTTGGTGACGTTTATAAACATATCTTCAGCAGGGGGAACATTTATTTACAGATGGTGGGAGAAAGAGGGATAAAGGACACAGAAATCTGTAGTTTGCCATTACCAATCTCCTATAATGCTAGCTGACCAGGAACAAGTACACAGCAAGTAGTCAGAACTCCTGATTTACATACATGTGCTAGGTCAGGGACTCAAAGTACTACTGTAATCAGACAAGCAGGCTGACAATATTTTAAAGGAAAGGCTAACTGCTCCAAAAAAAAAGGAACACTTTTTATTCATATATTGCATCAAGTCAATGAAACTCCGGGGATATTGATCAGGTCAGGTAAGTAGCAGAGGGGGTTGTTAATCAGTTTCAGCTGCTTTGGGGTTAATTTAATTAACAACAGGTGCACTAGATGGGCAACAATGAGACAACCTCCAAAACAGGAATGGGTTTACAGGTGGAGGTCACTGACATTTTTTTCCCTACTCATCTTTCCTGTTTTTCACTAGTATTACATGTGGCTAAAGTCAGTGTCACTACTGGTAGCATGAGGTGATACCTGGACCCTATAGAGGTTGCACAGGCATGCCAACTCCACTAGGATGGCACATCAATACATGCCATTGCCAGGTTTGCTGTGTCTCCCAGCACAGTCTCAAGAGCATGGAGGAGATTCCAGGACACAGGCAGTTACTCTAGGAGAGCTGGACAGGGCCATAGAAGGTCCTTAACCCATCAGCAAGACCGGTATCTGCTCCTTTGTGCAAGGAGGACCCTACCGACCTCAACAATTTCAGACCAATCTCCTTACTCCCATTCATTTTCAAACTCCTAGAACGCCTTATCTACAGCCGCCGGAGCCACCACCTCGCTGATAACAACCTTCTCGATCCCTTAAAGTCCGGCTTTCGCCCCCTACACTCCACTGAAACCGCCCTCCTAAAACTCACTAATGACTTACTAACAGCTAAAAAACAATAGCCACTACTCCTTACTCTTACTATTAGACCTTTCTGCTGCTTTTGACACTGTTGCCCACCTGCTCCTCCTCAAAAAACTCCACTCGCTTGGCCTACAAGACTATGCTCTCTCATGGATCTCCTCCTACCTAAGTGCTCCTTTAGTGTCACCTACAAATCTAACTCCTCCCCTCCTCTTTCTGTAGGGGTCCCCCAAGGCTCTGTCCTTGTACCCCTTCTCTTTTCTATCTACACCCCCTCCCTTGGTCAGTTAATAACCTCACATAGCTTCCAATACCATCTGTATGCCGATGACACTCAAATATATCTTTCTACTCCACAACTCACCCCCTCAGTGCTCTTGAGTGTCACTAATCTACTAACTGACATATCAGTCTGGATGTCGCAACACTTCTTAATCCTCAACCTTTCAAAAACTGAGCTCATGATATTTCCTCCTACACGTGCACCTGCCCCAAACTTTTCCCTTGAGATTGTTAACGCAACCGTCCACTCCTCCCCCCCATGCCAAGGTCCTAGGTGTCATCCTTGCAGAAGACGTGTATCTAAAACCTGTTTTTAACCTTAGCGGTTAGACAGGTTTTTTTTGCATGCTGGATAGCGAGTGTGCTGGGAAACGTTTTGCTGTTATATCCATGGAGGGACGCACAGACCTCTACAGGCTAGACAATGGCACCCTGACTGCCATTAGGTATCAGGATGAAATCCTTAGACCCATTGTCAGACCCTACACTGGCGCAGTGGGTTCTGGGTTCCTCCTGGTGCACGACAATGCCCGGCCTCATGTGGCGAGAGTATGCAGCCAGTTCCTTGAGGATGAAGGAAATGATAACATTGACTGGCCCCCAGGCTCGCCTGACCTGAATCCAATAGAACACATCTGGGACATTATATCTCGGTCCATCCGACGCCGCCAGGTTGCACCTCAGTCTGTTCAGGAACTCAGTGATGCCCTGGTCCAGATTTGGGAAAAGATACCCCCAGGACACCATCTGTTGTCTCATTAGGAACATGCCCCGACGTTGTCAGGCATCCATACAAGCACGTGGGGGCCATACAAATGAATCAGTACCATTTTGAGTTGCTGCAATTAAACTTCAGCACAATGGACTAGCCTGCTGCATCATTTGTTCACTTAGATTTTTGGGGTGTCTCTGAATTCAGCCCTCTGTAGGTTGATCATTTTTAATTTCCTTGGTATCCTTTTGTTCCCAACACATTACCCAGTCCAGTATACAGTAGATATCTAGCATGATATTGTTCCCCATTGAGATCTGATGTGTTTTCAAAGTGTTTCTTTATGAGGACTTTATATAAAATACTTTCCCCCGAATAGCGATAGCAATAAAGTGGTTCAGCAATTACACAAAAACATCCACTGAAGTGATCCAGTCCACAATCTAAAGAATAGTGTATTCAGTGACTTCCGTGTTCAATTCAGCAAGGTTCCAGCTCACTCGCCAGCACTGTTGGACCATCTAGTAAAAATGGTCAGATAGCGTTGCCTTCCCCTTGAGAAAGTCTAGTGATGAAACATGTCGGGTGGGTGCCTATGCTGATGTCATCATGTTAACAAGGAAGTGGAGGACACCTGCCTGCCATCTTGAGCTTTGACCTGTGAGTTTTTACCTGAGTGGTTTTACACTATGAAGCCGTCTATTGTATTCTCTCTGAGCCATGCTGGGGGTATATGAGTGCGAAAGACAGTGGCGTCACAGCGGGGTGCGGCCGGCACCCGGGTGCCACCAAAATGACTCATTTTGGTGTCACCCCCTTGAAGTCAGGCACTCTGTCACAGACTGAGAGCCCGACAGTGTCAGGTGAGAGGGGACCCGGCGTGATTAACAGCCCCTCCTCTCTCTGCCGGTGTCCATCACCAAGATAACCGCCGGCATGCGTCAGTAAGACTGCGCACGCGCAATGGCGTCATGGTGGGGTGTCACCCGGTCTCCGGTCTGGGTTTCACCCAGCCTCGGGACACCCCTGCAGGCGCCCCTTGTACTTCATGAGGGACTCGTCAAGACAAATATTTTTTGCTAAAGTCTTGAAAACGATTTGTTAAAGTGAGATATTAGGGGGTGAATTTTAAATAATCGGTCATACTCTGGATGACTTCTTG
>NW_017307919.1:3789-73475 GCF_000935625.1 Nanorana parkeri | reverse complement strand
CCGGGTGACACCCAGCCTTGGGACGCCCCTGGCGAAAAAAATATACTATACTATCCAGGAGGAGCATTGGGTTCCTTATCCTTACTGCGGAAAGGAGAATGCTACTATCCACCACTACACCTTGAAGGGGGAAAAACAAACAAAAAAACCCCACTATCTGACCATTTTTATTAGATCTTTTTATGTATTAGATGAAGCACTTTTATACTATCACCAATCAGTGGAAAGTTGTTGAGCACTTTGTTGATACCACTTTTATTGGCTGTTAGAGCACTGTTAATTGTGCTTCTTTCACTGGGTGCATGCTGGATTTATGTAGTGAGGTGTCAGTCAATAAACCAGTAAATATATACAAAGTATAGTAACTTTTCAGCACAGAGCACTTCACTGGATACATGGTGGATGAAGTGAGGTATTTATATGTATTAGTCTATTGTTAGTGCAGTGCACTGGGATATTGTTTAGTGTTTTTCACTATTTGCAGTTGCTCCGATAGCGATTTGGATTAGGAAGTAGCACGGATATTCTTCCAGTTAATTATATTTTAAGGAAAAGGACAGAAGCCCACGTATGTTGCCCATCAGGGGTTTCTTTTTAAATCCTCAGCCCAGGAGTCAAAGTAGCGGCCTGTGAACCTGTACCATGCAGCCTGCTGACAAAGACAGACACACAGTCACGGACCGTGTACCTGAATTGGGGGAGCAGCTACACAGTCTGCATCTGTCTGACGCAGACCATATATTCTGCTCCTGTCAGTGTGAGTCAGAGCAGTGTCTGACTAACAGAGCAGTGTGTCACTTTTACCAAGTGCTGCCCGAAAAGGATTAGTAAGGTCTGCACCAGACAGAAGTGCAGACTGTATGAATGCCCCCACTGGACCACCAGGGAATCGGTTTCCTCCCTGCAAAAAAAAAAAATGTAAGCAGGTGAAGGGGCTGTTTCTTATTTAAAAAAGGGGTGTTCGATCTATTTATCAAGAACTGAGCGATTATATATACCACCAATGGCTCAGTCCCGGATCATCTACCTGCAGAGAGCGGCGATTTAAGTCAGCTCTCCCCACAGGGATTCCCCTCTCCATTCCTCCAGCACTGACTGGAGGATCGGACTGAGGAGAGGGCAGGCACAGCTGGCAGGGTGGATCCCAACAATATTGTAAAGGTGCCCACACACTGTACGATTCTCTTACGAGAATCGTGGGAAATCCCACGATCGTACAGTGTATGGAAGGCGTGCAACCGTTTCTACTGTACGGTCGCACGTCTTCCGTCGAACAAGCAGGCTTGAAAACCCGCCGAGAATCGTACGATTCTCGGCGGGTTAGTGGCCTGCTTGTTCGACAACTGCCGAACGGGCCGGTGTGTGCACACTGCCCGTTTGCAGTGATCGGAAGCCCGCCCCTCACTGCGGTCATCGGAAGCCCGCCCCTCAGCGGGGCGGGCTTTCGATGATCGCAAGTACGATCTGCCCGTCCAAGGTGGGCAGATCGTACGAGCTTTCAATGAGCTTACGACCATCGCAAGACAAAGGTCTTGCGATGGTCGTAAGGTGTATGGGCACCTTTTGGATCCGTCCCAGGTGCAGTGCAGCTCTGCGCTGTCAACATATAGTGGGCAAAGCCCACTATGTACAGAGTTTTGGGTCACAGCAGGACATAGTAAAATGTCCTGCTGTGACCCTAAAAGAGAACTTTGGCCCCAAAAAAAGTTTGAGTCATAATTCTTTTAAAATTAAAAAAACACATACCATACAGCACAAAAAATATTTACCAACATTGCATACAAAGAAACCATCACAAACACACATATTTATACGCACATGCAGACATTAGCAGGAGAACCGTATATAGTTCCATTTTGTTTTGAAGCATTAATTTATGAAATGTGGCAAGTGGCCCCCATGGGAAAAGAAAATTTGTGAGTGATTTTGGTTTAAGACCCCTGCTCTAGCCTGTCTTGCATCATCTCAGAAAGGAAAAGCAAGGAATGATCCAATGAAGCTCACAGTACGTCTTGGTTTTAAAGTTGTTTGGTTATGTAATGCTCAAGCCATATAGTCCTCTAAACAGTGAACAATCTTATTTTAAATGAAGTTACAAAACAGCACTTTACCCATTAGATTACAGATTTTGGTTTAATGTGGTGTAATTGGTATTCTTTTCATCGTGGGATGTAGAGCTGCAGCTAACGATTATTTTCAAAATCGATTAGTTAGCCGATTATTAAGTTCGATTAATCGGTTAATCGGATAAACTATAAAATAAAGTTTAAAAAATGGCTCCAGTGATAGGACTACTAGTTTGTATTGAGGTTGTAGTCCATCACAGGAGCAAGCTTGGAGCGGTGGAAGTAAAAAAGAAAAAAAGATAGTGTGGTGTGCAATATAGTGAAATGGAAAGTGTAAAATTATACAGCAATACATGCAGAATGGCAACGGCTATAGAGGAATACAACAAATCCCAGCAATAGTACATAATAGTTGGTGGTATTCTGCATTGCGCTGTATAATGTATTATTGCTGGGACTTGTAGTCCTCTATACAGCGCAATGCAGAATATCACCAGCTATAGAGGAGTACAACAAATCCCAGCAATACATTATACATACAGCGTACAATGTATTGCTGGGATTTGTATTCCTCTATAGCTGATGGTACAGGTTCATGCTCTGTATAATATACAGTACAGCAGAATGTACCATCAGCTATAGAGGACGACAAATCCCAGCAATACATTTATAGAGCACCATGTGGGGGGGGGAGTGTAGGCTTACCTGAGCAGTCTTCCAGCAACGTGCTTCTGCGATCGGACCTGTCTATCAGCAGCTGTCATCCCCCACACCTGCTCCTCCTTACTACTTCTCCCCGTGTCCCTGTGCCGATCATGGATGTGGATGGGCAGGAAATGTGAGGCGGGGAGGAGGTGCGGCGTGTGGAGCGTGGATGCGAGCGGGTCTGGCAGTGGCGAGCGTGAGGTGGGGAGAAGGTGCGGCGCACAGCGTGTGGAGCTGTAAACAGGGCCAGCTGATCGGAAGCCGATTAATCGATTGGAAAAGTTGACAACTTTTTCAATAATCGATTATAATCGATTATGTCGATTAGTTGTTGCAGCCCTAGTGGGATGCTATAGCTCCTTTTAGTGGTGTTTGCACCAGTAAAACTTAGTTACATTAAATAAAAACAGAAATCTCAATATACACAATAGAAAGATTTATTCTGAAGTCAACATTGCAAGTCATGTTACTTTGCCTTCTGGCTCTGTGCTTGGGCCTTCAGTACTTTTACAACAATCTTCTGTTCTTCAATGAGGAATGCCCGCTTAATTCTGTAAATGAAAGATAGCATTGTAAATCAAACGCTAGATTCTAAATATTTATAACCGCAACTACACATTTAACACAATCTAAATAGCCAAGTTATCCCCAAACCATGGTATCCACCATGCCCACTTGTTAAGTGCTATCCAGATATCTGCAAGGTTATGCACAAAAGGGTGAAGAGTTTGGAGAAGGCAGGAGAAGTGAACAATCTAGGACAACATAGCTGATTTGGAAGGTGAGCTGATTTGGAAGGTGAGCTGAATTGGAGAATTTTTCCAAATGCACCGATACTAGTATCGGTGTAGATACAGAGTATTTGGGCAGGTACTTTTACTCGCCCAAATGCTCCGATATCAGAACTTCTGGTAAGAAGAACATGGAGCCAGCTTCCAGTGCTATCAGGAAGCTGGGCGGTGAATAATGACCCGCCTCCCTGATTGGCCAGGAAGCCAGCTCCATGCCGATTGGCTGGGAAGCCGGTTTCCCGACCACGCACAATCAAGCCAGCCAGAAAACATGGAGCCAGCTCCTCGGCAATCAGACTGCCAAGGAAGCCGGCTTCATGCCAGCGGAAGCACCGGTATCGGAACTCTTACTCGATACTGAAAAACCGGTATCGGTGCATCCCTAGATATTAGGATAGTAACAGACCTAAGACTGCTGCTGGGTGCCACCATATTCGTTGTGACATCAGCAGCACTAGACAAAATCAAAGGAACAGATTGTTCCAGCTGTCAAACACTCTGTAGTATTCCCCTGCTATGAATTAGGAATAAAGCTCACTGAACAGCCTCTAATCTATTGGATGACAGGAAAGAGGCTTATAGTAGAAGCTTCTGCACAGACCACTGAATAAAGGCACCTTCTTCACTCTGCACATATTACAATCAGTGCCTACTTTATTTACATTTCTGTGCTGAGACACTTGTTTAATGGGTGCACAGACTGATCCTGCCAAAATTCCTGATTTTCTTTTTTTTAACAGTTGTACAGGCTACTACCATCTTCCTACATAGCAGCAGGTGGAGGAAGCGACACTTCCAGAAAGATTCCTACTAAAGTTACACAGGTCGCAATCCTTAAGGCCCGGTTCACACCTGGGCGTTTTGTAGCGTGTCCAAACGCTTTGCAAAGCGCTCAAACACCGAAATCCCATTATTTCCTATGGGTATGGTTCACACCTGGGCGTATTACAGGCCGTATGAACGCGCTACAAAACATCCTACGCCCAAAGTACAGGAGCTTCTTTGGGGCGTTTTTGTTGCGCGTTTCCATTGGGATACAGCCAAGTAGCCCTCGGAAACGTGCGTTTGTCACACATTTTTACCGCGAATTGCGGTAAAAACGCATCACAAAACGCGCATATTCGATACGCCTAGGTGTGAACCCAGCCTACAAGCTGAAGTGACACATGCAAGAGCTTACCCTCTACTGCTACAACGTTTTTATTTAAAAAAAAGAGATCTGATGACTGGGTCTCTTAAAGTGACCCTAAACTGAGGAGTTGAATCATAAAAAAACGACATTAACGACAATGTATCTTATCTGTATCACTCAGCTGTACATCCACATATCTCTGAATTGGTGCTGACACTGTCCTTTTGTCTGGAGGGCGGCTACTTTTGTTCCCCATGATCCCTGTGTGTGCTGTAAAGTAGTCACTGCTCCAAGCTCACTCCTGTGATGGACTACAATCTTATGTTTAGTCTACTAATTTGTATTCAGACTGTAATCCATCAGAGGAGCAAGCTTTGAGCTGTGGCTACTTTACATTAGCATTACTGGGTGCCCAACTTCCAATCACTAAATCAATCCAATCAAGCATTAGTACTGCCACAAGATAGAAAGTCAAATGATTTCAATCACACCCAAAAGGTACCAGATATTCTACCCTGACACACTGGCAAGGGAGATAATTGAAGAAAAATATGGAGGAGCTAGTAAGTCCAATATCAAAGCCAAATATGCAACACTCAATTTCTTAGAAAAGAAAGCATGAAGACCAATGTAACACTGGCGATTGCTACTTTCCTAATGGGTGTCACTCCCTCGCTTGTCACAACACTGCAGAATTCCATTTACAAGCAAGAGATTAGCAACATTTGGTTATTTTGTTATACCATAGGGGAAAGTAAGCCGACTTGGCGAGCCATTAGTGTGACAAAGCCCTAAATCACCCAACACCAATGAGATGTCTCAGAACCTTTATTAGCAGTGGAACTTCCAATTCTGCCAATGAAACTAGTTTCCATTTATTACAAACAGCCTAACTTAACCGCTGGACATTTCACCGATCCTACTACACCAGGCATCCTGCACAATTTAGGGGGATGGGGTGTCATGAGTATATGGAACCGCACATAACCTCCACGTAGAAAATGATTGGGCGGCTTTAGAGACACCTGGATCACTTCCACATTATAGATGGGAAATGGCTGTACAATTTTAAAACTAGCTTGTGAGAAATAGAAAAAAAAACCAATAATACACAGCAAAATTAAGTAAATGCAGTATAGTATGCATATAGTAGTACCTGATAAAACCTATATTATAAAAGATACCTACCACAGCCACTCCAAATGCTAAGATACCCAGTCCCTATTTTCCAACAACCTGTGCCTTAGCAACTGACTAAAATTGGGTATTATTACATTGAGGAATGCCAAAGCCCAAACAAAAAACAGGCTTTCAGAAAACTGCCATTTACAAAATCATTTGTAGTGATTACTTTTTTTTCTTATACTACAATTCAGTGCAAATTATCTAAATTGTCTGTACAGTTACCCTTTAAAACAGGGGTAGGCAACCTCTGCACTCCAGCTATGGTTAAACTACCTATGAGGCACTGCAACTCTGAGAGCCACATCATGACTCCAAGAGGTAAAAATGAATTGTAGTTTCAAACACAACTGGGAGTGCCAAGGTTTCCCATCCCTCAAAATAGAAAACAATATGATGAAATAAAAACAAGTTGAATTTAAACACCTCCATTATTTGTTTTTTCCACAAAAAAAGAAAGCCTTTAACCCCTTTGTGACTGACGACGTACAGTGTACGTCGCCAGCATCGGGGCTGTTTAAACAGACTCCCGGCGACTTTTGCCGCCGGGACTCTGTTTAAACTTGTAGAGCCGACTGTCGGCTTTACAACAGAAGCGATCCTGGCGACTTACCTGTCGCCAGATCGCTTCTGCGTCCCGAAGAAGGGGCCCCCCCCCCCGCCGGACACCCCCGCCGTGCTTCCCGGGCTCCGTTGCCCCTCCTACGGGCCCGGGACCGGCGATCTTTGTGTCCGCGGGGAGCTGGGGAGGAGGTCGACGAACTTCCGTTCATCGATCCCCTCCCCGTTCTATGGGACCGGGAGCGATGCAGATTGCATCACTTCCGGTCCCTGGGCTGTCAGTTCTGGGCTCCTGCAGCCCAGCTATAAGCTATTGAAGTGCGATCTGCACTTCAATAGCTTATTTCCAGTGTAAAGGTGACACTGAGGGTCTTTTGGACCCCCAGCATCACCTTAAAGAGGACCTGTCACCACCATCTGCTATTACATGGGGGGGCTTGCAAGCCCCCCCATGTGATAGCAGTCAAAGTAAAGTAAAAAAAAAAAAAAAAACAGTTTTTAAAATTAAAATGAAATAAAATAAATCTAATAATAATAAAAAAAAAATTTTAAAAGTACCCCGCCCCCGCGAAGTACCCCGCCCCCGCGTAAACACGCGTCGGGTGCGCCTACGCATGAAAACGACGAACGCGCTACACATGTTGGGTATCGCCGCGCACGCCGGAGTGAGAGCAATAATTCTAGGGCCAGTATTTTGGGGTATCTCTAAATTGATGACCTGTGGGGGCTTTTAAAGTGTCTTTTATTGATTTTTTGGGGTACTGCAGTTTTTCGCCGTTTCACGGTCGCACGCAATCTGTAAACTGGGCATGTTGGGTATCGTTTTACTCGTTGTAACCTCATCTTTTATATTTCATTAAAAAAATGGGTAATTTGTTGTGTTTTGGGGCATTTAATTAAATTTGTCACTAAATTTTGGGGTTTAATAAGGAGTTGCGCTAATATTGCGCAACATAAAAATTTTCAACTACCACCATTTTATTCTATAGGGTCTTGGCATTCAGAAAATATATAATGTTGGGGGGTTTTACGTCATTTTCAGGCCTAAAATGTGGAATATAACATGGGTGCAAAAATGGAAAAAAGGGCCTCAGTCATGAAGGGGTTAAGCAAAATTTTACAATGCTGTTCCCATTCTAAGAATGCTATTACGTCATAATGGTTCTTGAGAACAGTCCCCAGAAGCACTGATGGTGGTTGCCAAGATTAATCTGCTGCACTGAACGCATATCAGCTAAATGGGTACCACTCAGCATCAATAGTGTTCATAAAATAAAAGGATAACATTATACTAAATGTGCCTTCCACCTAAAGTCAGATTGCAGATTTTCTGCCCTCACCAGAAACCCGTTCAACCAAAATCCCATTACAAATCTAAAATCCATAGACCCTGTAAAATGAAGTTGTGCCAATATGCTACATAAAAAATAGCAACACCTCTATGAGATAGCATACTGGTGGTAACAGGTTCTCTTAGACCCCTAATGTCACCTTTGCAGCCCACTGAAGCTGATAAAAGCATGATCTGTGGGCTGCAAAGGTGACATTAAGGGTCCAATAGCCCCCTAATGTCACCTTAAAGAGAACCTGCCACCACCAGTATCCCATCTCATAGATGTATTGCAATTTTTTTATGTAGTATATTCCCTGGCTTCTCTAGCTGGGGAATGACAGTGAAATCCATCACTTCTGGTTTCATTCAGCAGGGAGGAGATCGGCGAACAGACGTACACTGGTCTCTCTCTCCCTGCTACCCATGGCACCGGAGAGGCAGCAGAGCCTGGGAAGCTGAATGAGGGGTGTCAGGTGGGAGGGAAAACCTGTTCACCAGCCCCTGGAAGCAAATCAAGCAGTTTTACAGCCTCCCAAATTGTTTCCAATGTAAAGCTGACAGTTGGTTTTACATGGGTAAAGACAGCCACCGGAGTCTGTTTACAGAGGCTGGCTGCTGCCAACATATGACATACATGGGTGGCAGCAAAAAAAGAGAGTTAATGGATTCTCTATACCGCACAATTAGGAGAGTCCAGCTACAAGGGTTGCCAAATCCATTGTTGCCCTTTAGGAGGGGCGATTTCTATTATACAATGGAAACAAGAGGCAAGTGATTTAACCTACCAGTGACGAGTTAGAGAACTATGGGGTCAGTGTTTTCCCCCATAGTTCTCCTAAGCTCAGTATACCGCGAGCTACAACTCGCGGCATACTGAGACGCCGCAGCTGGAGCGGATCCCGACATTTGATCCCACCTTTGGGTGGAGTTAGTATTTATGTCAACATGTGCATGTTTGAAAACAAAAAAGGTTTGATACACAGTGCAGGGATAGAGCTGTACCTATACCAAAGCTGTTCATAAAAACAAAACAAAATCGTCATCCCTACATTAGAGCCAAACGCCTTTTATTTCAACCTACAAAGACCAATCTGAGCTGACCTAGCAGCAACTTCAAAATTGTAAGTTTAGAGGAAACCCATTACATTAGAGCAGTCTATGTAGCATTTCAGGAACAGCTAAAAAGTTCCATTCATAATGGTATTAACCCCTTAAGGACAAAGGCTTTTTTTTCCATGTTATAGTCAACATTTTAGGCCTGAAATTTACCTAAAACCCCCCAAACATTATATATTTTCTGAAAGCCAAGACCCTGTAGAATAAAATGATGGCAGTTGCAGATAGCTATGTTGCAAGACATTAGTGCAACCTATTATCAAACCCCAACATTTAGTGAAAAATGTGCTTAAGTTAAATTTAGTGTCCCAAAACACTATATAAAACTTTTTTTTTGTAAAATATAAAAGATGGGTTACAACGAGTAATAAGATACCCAAAATTGTGTGCGTCCCTGAAACTGCAACAGAATTCAGAACCCCTTAGAGTCCATACATAACCCTTTAAAAGCCCCTACAGGTCATCAGTTTAGAGATTCGCGTAAATATTGCTCTCACTCCGGCGTGCGTGGTGATACCAAACATGTGTAGCTCAATAGTCGTTTTCATATGTAGGCACACCAGACACGTGTTTACGTGACAACACGCCTGCTGGTAGGGGCAGGGGGACTTAAAAAAAATATGTAAATTGTTTTTACATTTAAATTTTACTTTAATTGCGAACACATAGGGGGGCTTACAAGCTCCCCATGTGATAGCATATTGGTGGTGACAGGTTCTCTAAGGTGATTCTTGGGAGTCTTAAAGACCTAGTATTACCTTTACACTTTAAATAAGCTATTCAAGTGCAGATCGCACTTCAATAGCTTATTGCTGGGCTTCAGGAGCCGAACAATGACCTCTCAGGGACCAGAAAGTGATGCAATACGCGTCGCTCCTGAAGTACGGGGAGGAGATCGATGAACAGACCGTCACCGCTCTCCAACCCCAGCTTCCCACCAACACCTGAGATGCTGGCCTTGGGCCTGTTGGTGGTGGTGGGGGCAGCAGGGCCCGGGAAACACAGCAGGAGTGTCGGCATCCACTTTACCGGATTGTAGTAGCGATCTGGCAGCAGCTAAGCCGCCGGAATCGCTTCTACTGTAAAACCGGCCCTACAAATTTGAACAGAACCGGGAGTCTGTTTAACCCCTTGAGGGTTAAACAGTAGATTTTTGAGGCATGCTTCATCTGCACTGCATGAAAAATCCAACTTCTTTCTGTGCATTACTTATGTTTAAAACTACTGGACTTGGAACAATTACTAATGCTGGCTGCACACAACAAACGTCTGCTGAAACTTACTGTAAAATGATCAGACATGTATGCAAACGTGGCAACAATACTTAAAATTCTGGGACAAAAAAAAACTAATGCTCCAAGTCAAAAGGCTTTGACATTTCTAACTTACAATATTAGCCCATAAAGCCCACGAGCCATCAAACAGCAGCATATTTTTTTTGCAGATAAATTGTTAATTTTACAGAATGTATTTCCCCCCCAAACCATTAGAGTTTCACTACAATCCAAGTGAGCACATTAGTAAACCAGAGCTCTGCCTTACCTGTCACGAACACATTTAGCACACATGGATCCACCATAAGCTCTGCTGACGTGCTTTTTGGTTTTTGAAAGCCTCATAAGCACCTTAGGTCTGACTGCTCGGATCTGTAGAAACATTAGAAACTAGTTGATGGAACATTCCAACTTTACCACTGAAATCAATGTAAACATTTAAACATTTTCCAGAACTGGATTTTGCCATCAGCGTACAATAAATTAACCTAAATTGTGCAAACATTCTAGGTGTTGCCATATATTTTTATGCACTTTTCAGAGTAGGCAAAATGCATGGGCATGAGAAAAATCAAGTGATGCCAATAGGCTGTGCTGGTGTAAAAAGTCCAACTAAAAGGTTTAGAAAAGAATGTATGATGCATAGTAGTAAATAAAAACATGCTTTTATGTGCATATAAATTCAGGTAGTCAAAGAAATATGCAACCTGACTGTCATCCCTTATTCTGAGCAGCTACATCAAAAGTAATCCCATTGCAACCAAATAAACATAGTAGGGATTAGCGATGTCCCGATACTGATACTAGTAGGGGCCGATACAGGGCATTTTCACACGTACTCGTGAAAATGCCCCAATACTTAAGGCCGGCACTTTAAATCAGGTCGGCTGCCTCAGGTCCCACGCTTGTGGGGTCCTGAAGCAGCCTTCAGGGGACCCGACAGTAGCTGTCTTTGACACTGCCTGCCAGGTCCCACATGCCCTCCTCCTACATCCTGGCGCTGGCACTGCTCGAGGCAGCTCCACACAGTGAATACAGCCTCGGAGGGGGCACGTGACCGGCACCCACTCCGTTCGGCAATCACTCAGCACGGCACCTGTCAGCGTGGAGAGAAGCAAAATGCAGCCCTCCTGGGATCTGGAGGCAGCTCTGATGGGATCTGGACTCCAGATGTCACCAGGCTGCATCCAGATTCTGTCTATCTGTATTTAGCTCTGGTGAGAAACTGGCCTAAAATCATTAGTCTGTATTGTTTTAGAAAAAATGTCACATGTCCCTTTAAGAAAAAGTATCGGTAATTGTTATCGGCAAGTACTTCTACTTGGTCTTGAAAAAGTGGTGTAGGGATGTTTAGATACCAAGTACCATGCTTGGTACAAGTACAGATACTTTGAGCGCCAAGACTAGACTATAGAAAAAAATCAAAGGTTAGGAGGCAGCGGTAATTTTTAAAGAGCATTGGCTACGGGTCTCCTGAGATTTGTGCAGCCCTGTTTTAATGTATATAATGCACAAATACCATTTTTTTCCAGGCCAATTACTGATAGTTGCCCAAGTACTCTCAGATACAATTACTGATACATTGTTTAGTGTCATGCGACAGTTTTTCTAAAAAACTACAGACCAATTATTTCAGGACAGTGGTGGAGAGCCAGAGCCCAGCTGCAACCCGGGTAATTCTTGTAAAAATGCCAGGTATTGGCACCGATAGTGATATTGGTATCTGAACATCCCTAAATCATAGAATAAGCCCATATTATCAATATGAAGTCAATGTGACAGCAGAGAGCGCACTTACACCACGGAGTCTTCCTGGGCAGATGCCACATGCTGATTTAGGGGCTTTGCCAACCTTCTTGGTGTACAGGTAAACAATTCTGTTTCCTGGTGTTCGGGACCTATAAAATAGGAAAACATTCAATGATTCCCCCACCTTAGGCAGGAACACACATCCAACAGAAACGATTATTGTATACTTACAGCCGGGTCTTATTTGAGGCTGTATTGTAGGACAGCCTGCGACGGTAGGTCAGACGTTGAGCCATTTCTGATGTCTAAATGGTAATAAAACAAAAAAATCAGCTAGTCTTAAAAGAAACATGCGTTCTCATACAATTACTTCACATCCATTTGAAAACTAAACAAGCTGCCTATTAATTGCCGGATCTCCATATACCACTTATAAATCCTCCCAAAACAGTTTAATCTCTATGCAGTACTTTTTACTGAGCCCTCATTCACACTGAAAAAAAATGCATTGTGTGTGTTCTTCGGACACTGAAGCCTGTGGGCCAAAAATGTGGGGTTGTTTTTAACCTTTCGGATAGAGTAAGGAAAGGTTATAACTGAGCGGATTTTTTGCCATCTGTGTCCCATTGGGGAGACTTCTCTTCACATCCTAATAGCCACAGCAGGAAATGAAAGAAAAAGTGAGGGAAATCCCTGGTGGTCAGTGGGGTCACCAGAACTAGTGTCCCTGTTGGAAGATTTCCCCTCTATTCCTGTTCTGATGACTTTCTGTAATAACCAGGACAAGAGAGCATACGTCTCCTTAAAGGTGAACTATGAGGTGAGTGATTTCCATTTTATCTCCCTAGACAAAACGAGCACTTAACCCTTGGAGGTGTGAGGATACCCCCACTGCAAGGGTTAAATGTTTTATTTGCCAAAGGTTCTTTGTGTGTACTGGACTAGTCACTGTTATGTTATACGACAGGCATTTGGAACGTCTTAAGAAGACACAAATATCTGTTCCTTTTTACCATGTGATTGAGTCACATAGAAAGTACAGACACAGGAAAGCAGAACCACAAGGCACATGGCCAGGTTTAGGACCTATTCTCACCAACAGCCCACAGGTGCGTGTCATGGCTGTGCACTGCTAGCACATCGCAGCTCATCTATGTGTAGAAACACATTGTGACATGTTATAGTGTGCTGCATACAATGCAACATGTCAGCAGCAGAAATAACACATAAGGCAAGTTGTCTTGTCTGTGTGTTGGGTTACCTTGACTGTCACAGCCCAATGGGTCTGCATGTAGGCTGTATTCACACTGTTATAGTGGATTAACATGCACTGTGTAAAGGGAGCACATTCAGAACACAGTATAACAATGTGGACCCGGCCTCGGGGGTCATACAATAATAAACCTGCCTCTGGGGTCACCATACACATTACAGTCAACGTTTGATTTACCTTGGATATGCAACATGCAGGCTTCCCTAATCCAGCCAATCAGGCAGGGCCTCACACTACATAGCTGTTGGTAGCTCTAAAGGAGATGTGTGGCGAGATTTAGGCATTCCATGTCACTGTGCACAGATGGGATAAACACGTGATACATGGGATCCAGGCTCAGTACAAGGACTGCTCCATGAAACCAGAGCACAAACTACTCTCTCCCCGGGACACAATCCATGGAAGCCGCCTGTTTCAGGGCCGGATGATGTCTCCCGGCACCACTAACTTCCTCTACCTCCCACCATGGCTAACAATCTAAGCACCAATACAACAAAGGAAACCCCCGTTACACATATACCGGGCCCCCCGAACTCCTCTCTAAGCAGATAACGAGGATTAACGCGGATTGATAACTCAAAGTCCCTCTTGTAT
Source organism: Nanorana parkeri (assembly GCF_000935625.1). Lineage (NCBI taxonomy): Eukaryota > Metazoa > Chordata > Amphibia > Anura > Dicroglossidae > Nanorana > Nanorana parkeri. The sequence continues at coordinate 59,699 of NW_017307919.1, read as the reverse complement.
AGTGTAATAAGCGGCCATACCTGGTGCCGCCGTCACCGGAAGAGGAAAGAAAGAGGGTGGGATTGAGCCAAGCGGAAGAATTTACGTTCAGCCCGCCCACTTATTCCGAAGCCACTTCCTGCTTAGTCTCCTAAGAGAAGAGCTGCTCATCGTGCTCTTCTACAGAGCCAGGTCACAGCATAGTTTTCATCGTTTCTCTCACCCTGCTTTCCGTGTCATTTATGCACAGCTTTTACCATAGTAGTGAATGCAGCAGCTTGATTAATGGGGCGTTTGCCCTTAACAAACATGGCGGTGCAGTGTGCGCGCAAGCGCCCCGGGCTCTTTACCGTGGTTCTGCTCTTGGGGATGGCACTTCAGAGCAAGTTCGAGGCAGCGCTTCTGTATGATACTCACAAGGATGGGGGTGTGATGGAATTAAAGGGGGGGGGGAAATGGAGCGTTTTCCTGAAAGCAACATGGAGGTGAATTTGCTAAGCCTGGAGCTGTTGTGCATAGCAACCAATCAGCTTCTATCATTTTCAAAGCTTAATTGAACAAGCTGAGGAGAGAAGCTGATTGGTTTACTTTACAGCTCCCCCATTTTATTAACCCCTTCATGACTGAGGCCTTTTTTTAATTTTTTGTACCCATGTTATATTCCACATTTTAGGCCTGAAAATTACTTAAAACCCCCCAACATTATAAAGGGGTTAAATTCCCTCCGTAGAGACTGACTTTTGTTATTCTGCAAATTCTGGATTCCTGTCTTGTTGATGTAAACATCGTGAGGGTAAAACAATAAAAAAGTGTCCGAGACAATCTTTGGAGCACAGTCAATCAGCTTTTAAATACGGTATTCATTTTCCAAGCTATGTGCTAAAAATGAAAGAGGCTGATTGGCTGCTATGAGCAACAGCACCAGTTGAGCTAGAACTTGTCAGAGACACTTTTCCTTTCCAGATCTGCATATTTATTCCAGGTCAGCTCATTGGAAAGTATTGATGCCATTTTGTCAGCGTGACAACCAGGAAACTAGTAATTTTAGCCAGGAGGTGAGCTATGTCACTGATAGTTTTGCACCGAATTAGGCGATCTCAGTTTGTACCAAGCCCATGGCTTCCCTACTGAGGACAAGTCTGTCGATAAGGAAAGGTGGATTGTTGTTCTCGGTCAGTGATGCAACCTATTGAAGCATGAGGCTCGGCAAAGCATCCCACCGATCTTCAGGAAAACAACATTTTCTAGTTCTAATCTTTCACTAAGATGTACGATCCCTGTAGTTAAAGTGACATTAACCACTTGCTGACCGGGGTGTTTACACCCCCTTCCTGTCCGGGCCATTTTTCAATGTTCAGCGCTGCAGTACTTTGACTGACATTTGTTCCGTCATGCAACGCTGTACTGAAATTAATTTTGTACCATTTTTTGGGGTCAGATAGGGCTTTATTTTTGTGGTATTTAATCACCACTACGGGGTTTTTTTTTTTTTACTATATAATGAAAAAAGTACCTGGAAATTTTGAAAAAAACTCTGTTCTCCCTACGTTATATTATAAAACATTTATTATTACACAATTTTTTGGTAAAATATAAAAGGCGGGGTCACGTCGGTTAAATAGACACCAAACATGTAAAGCTTTAAAATTGCGAAAAAACGACCATACCCAAAATTGACCATAGCCGACGCTTTAAAAGCTTTTACCGCTCATATGTTTAGTGTTATCAGTGATTGATGACTCTAGAATTATTGCTCTCACTCCGACGTTCGCGGCGATATGTAACTTGTGCAGCTCAATGGATGTAATCGTCGTTTGCGCACGTAGGTGGACTCGACGCATGTTTGCGTGTGCATGTGGGGGGGGGGGACTTTAATTTTTCTTTATTGCTTTGATATGCGACTTTTAATTTTTTTAAAAAAATTTTAAACGAATTTTTTAAAACTTTTTTTTCACTTAACTTTATTGCTATCACATAGGGAGCAAACAAGCTCCCTATGTGATAGCCAATTTGCAGTGACAGGTCCTCTTTATGGAGACATCAGGGGTCTTTAAGATCCTAATGTCATCTAGGGACCCCCCAGAGAAGCTGATGAAGCAGAGACCTGCTTCACCAGCTTCTCTCCGGTTTCTGTACCGGAGAGTGACAGAGGAATGCGGAAGTGATGTAATACACATTACTTCCTGCATTCAGACGAGAAGATCAAACGCAGATCGTGTACTGATCTCCGGCCGCAGAGCTGCTGTGCTGGTCCCGGGCTCACGCTGGGCTGCGACGGAGGGGGGCGCACACCCGCACGCATATATCAATCGATCAGGCGTCTCTACAGGTGGCTGTTTACATTCAAAGCCGATTTCCTGTTCGTGCGCGCCGCCTAGCGACGGGCACGAGCGGGGCGGGATGGGAAGTTTAAAAACGCCCACCTGCATTCAAGAAGCCGCTGTCCGGCCGTTTAATTACAACGGCCGGTCAGCAGGTGGTTAAAGTCTAATTTGTTTTACTTATATCTACTGGTAGCATGCAGTAGATATATGCAAAAAACATTTGAAAAAATAAAAAAGTTACCAAATAGGTAAAAACTTACCTGTGTCTCTGCCGCTCGCTCGAGCGGCCGTGCAGGAGGATGTGTGCGGGCGCATGCGCAGTGGACATCCCCGGCGGGGAGAACTACAGTGAAAGTCAATGCACGCAGCTGTGAGCATGCATGCTGGACAGACTACATAGGACAGGAAGAGACAGCAGTCTGCTCTGAATCAGAGACCGGCACCCGTGCTGGAGGGATTGCTGAAAACTACAGGAAAGAAGATCGGATCACGAGGCATCATTTAAGGTAAGTGTATACACCAGCATTAGGGGGGAATGGAGGGTTTAATTGCACTTTATTTAGATGCCCGCCCTTTGGAACTGTTTTAAAATTCCTATTTTCTTTTAACAACCTGATATATAAAACTGGGTTTATGAGGGAAGTTATACAAAGGCAATGATACTTTTATTACACATTTTCCCTGTTTTTATCCATACGAAGATTCTGTTTGCTTTTACATGACAGTTGGCTTTGGGTGATGCCACTAAGCTTATTGTTATAGTGGAAGTGAAGTAAAAAAAAATGTTGACCAGCCAGCTTTCTATCACAGAAGAGACTGTTGCAGAAATCCCAACTCTCCTGGGAGTCTCCCACTATTAGATAGCGGCTCCCGGCCGCCCGGGTGAGAAACATTTTCTCCCGGAAAGATTTACTCTGCTCGATCTAGCAGCAGCTGTCAGAATACAAAAAAAAACCCACAGCAGATAGCAAAGAAGCTATTGCTTCCTGTGCTATCTGCCATCATGTCATGGGGGGCGCACCTCCCTGAAATGAGAAGGGCACCTCCCTGAAATTGCTGTTTTCAGGTTGGGATCCCTGCTGTTGTCTTTTCTGTCATATAGTTTCTAGCTTACTATTAGGAATTTTCTGCACATACGCAGCTCAGTGCACAGGCTTGGCATCCTGGGATGTGCATCAAGCACATGCAGAGGAGTTACACCGATGAGGCCCAGACAATCAGCTGTCCGAAGACTAGAAACAATCTCAATACAAATTAGTAAACTAAACATGAGATTGTAGTCCATCATAGGAGTGATCTTGGAGCTGTGCCTACTGTTCAACACACACAGGGACCATAGGGAAGAAAAGTAGCCACTCTCCAGTAGGAAGGGCAGTGTCAGCACCAATTCAGAGATGATTTGAGGGTCTACACCCGAGTGATACACAAATAAGATACATTGTTGTTAAAAGCTCTTGAATACATTTTTAAGATTTAACTCCCAAGTTTATTGTCCCTATAAATGTTAAAAGTTGAGGCAGGAGGAGGGAATTGCTTTAGGAATTGCTTTGGTATTAAAGGAGAACTATGGGGTTTAGGCTTTTCCCCATAGTTCTCCTTAGGGTAATGGGAGGACACAAACTAGCGTCCTCCCGTCACCCTAAGCTCAGTATACCGCGAGCTGTACCTCGTGGTATACTGAGACGCCGCAGGTATACTGAGACGCCGCATCTGAAGCTGATCCCGACAACTATGCAGGGATCCGCCCAGCTGCGTGACTGACAGCTGGCTCTGCCTACCTTTGGAAATGTTTAGTAATAGCAATCTACACACACATACTTCTAGGTAATTGCCGGCATTGCATTCTTTGCATACCTTATTTCTCTTTTCTTTCCCAGTCTTCTGACAGTGGCCATGTTTACTAAGGGCAGATTAAAAGCTCTCCTATTACTTCCTTGATTTCTGGCACATGCGACAAAGACATGTGACCATGCACATCATCTCAGGGGAGGAAAATGCCTTTCCCTGAGATCTTGAGAGATTACAGATGAGATTTCCCAGCAATGCTCTGCTGATGACAAGACAATCCCAGTGGGCATTTTGTTGGCAAACTGAAGTCATTTTGCCCTTTCAAAGCAGGAAGTGAATGCTCTGCAAGTGTAAGTATTTCAAAATCCCAGCATTTTACACCTGACACATCTACATAGAAGGGTGCATTGGTAGAATTTGATTTTTGAACGATAATCGTAAGGTGTATGTGCACCTTTAGACTTTGCTAGGAAAATCAGACAACAAGCAATTATCTGTAAAACTTTTGTTTAGCATTACAATGGTACCGTACGCAAAAACAAACATTTAATCCTTCCAGTACGGGGGAGTCCCCTGCAAGGGTAGTTTTGAAATGTTTCAGTTATATCACCATGGGCACAGTTTTAATCTCTAATCTAGCAGAAGATCATGATCAGGTTTGCATGTAGTTTATTAATGTGAACATGTCGCTGTGCCGCAACTGCTTTCACTTAATGTTTAAGCGGAACTTTAAGCAGATATAAAAGACACAAATGAATGCAGTTCATTAATACATCATTACATTTTTTTTTAATGCAAGGAGTGTAGGTACATGAATTTGACTTATTAACTTCTTGCAATCCCCTGTATAATAGAGCTCAGAGTGGAAGAAGAAGCAGCAGCATAATGAGCCAAACAAGGAACATGCTAATAGGAGGACAAAGCAGAGTGACAGAGAGATGAGCCCACCCAGGGCTCAGAAGAAGTGAGTTGAATGATGCTGGATATCTAGTGGCAGAGAATAAGCAGTCCAAGGAATGGCTCCAGAGCGAAGGTGATTATTGCAGCAAAAGCTGATTTTTTTAAATTGTATTTTTTAATAGTCTATTCATTTTTATATATTTGACTGGAGTTCTGCTCTAAATTGCCATAAGAGACATATGGGGGCTGCCATAGGTGACCTTCTAAAAATGTTAGTTGCTTGGCTGTTACATTGACACACTTGAGCTGATGTGCTAAAGGAGCTGAGAATCTTCACACAGTGAATTGAGTGAATATTAGTATTCAATAATGTGCAGATGAAATAAGTAATATTCACACAATTTATTGTGTGAAGATTCTCAACTCCTTTAGTAAATCAGCCTCACTGGCTTCAATATTTCTGAGTCTCTGTCCTGGAACAAGTATCCATATTTTGTAACGACAGGTTTACTTTAAAGCAGTGGTTCTCAACCTGTGTAACCTCAGGACCTACATATATCCTTGGTCATTAAGTCGAGACCCGAGTTGCAATGGAACGCATGGCATTAGGGTACAGCGCGTTCCAGTGCGGGCATACGAACTGTGGGTGGGAGGTGCGTTTGGGGTACCACATGAATGAATGGCAACGCAACACACCTCCCACACCAGAATGCATGGTAGGTGCGCTTGCATGGCACAGTTTAACGCACTGTACTAGTGTGAATGGGCCCTCAGAAACACTGACATACATACACAGACACAATCTCACACACTTTTTTAAGCTCCACCCAGTCTCTCTACCTTACGAGAACTGGAGTGGATCCTCAGCCTGGGGTCCAGTGTGGGCTGCTGTGCTGTGCCATTGCTTGTACAGCTTCCTTGCGTGCCCTGTAGAGGTGTTGGGAGCCAGAACATGACATCACTCCGGTCTAGGCACCGCTACAGGACACGTGAGGGAGCTGTAAGCCATGCACGTTTGGCTGGAGCTCCCTTGCGGCCATAGCCCCATCCCATCCCACATCAAGCTGATACTCAGTGCCGGGCAGCATATTTTGAATGACTGTTTAGCGTGAGAATTAACAGTGCTGCGCTAGGGGGAGGCAGAGGAGCCTCTAACCTAAACAAGGGGAAAACATGCGGCAACCCACTGAACACGGGGTCACGACCCACCAGCTGAGAACCAAGGTTTTAAAGGAAACCTTTAGAGAAATTGCCAACTTCCTCTGAAACTTAGTTACCTGGCTTTCATCTTAGTGACATACGCTAAACATGAGTGAACTTCCTTAATGCAACACAAATTAATGAGCATCATAATACAACGGACGTGACCACAATAGTGAGAATGGGCCCCTATAGGAGAACTATGAGGTGAGTGATTTTCAATGAAACTGTCACAAGTCGAGTCTATTGATCGGGAAGTGAGCGAACACATACTGTCGCTCGCTCACTTCACGATCTCCCTGCAGAGAGAACCCCCCAGGAATTCCACCCCCCCCAAAGGAGAACCCCCCAGGGATTCCCCCTCTCCGATCCTCCAGCGCTGACTGGAGGAACAGATGGGGGAGGGGCAGGCACAGCTGGCTCTGCCTCTAGATAGGCAGAGCCCGCTGTCAATCAGCTAGCTGGGTGGATCTCAACAGCATTGTCAGGATCCGTCCCGACTGCGGCAGTCTCAGTATACAGTTTGCTATAGCTTGCTATATACTGAGCTTTGGGTCACGGGAAGAAGTTAGTATAGGTCCTCCCGTGACCCTTAAGAGAACTATAGGATGAAAAGTTTACTCCACAGTTCTCTTTTAAAGCCATTGGATCAGCATGACAGCCAAGCAACTAACATTTTCAGAAACAGATCATTAATGACACAGCAGGTTTCCTTTTTAGACCTGCTTACCAGCCCCATTTGGGAAATCCATCACTAGACTCGAGTCAGGTTTTTCAAAGGCAAAATTAAATACAAAGCTCTAAGAATGATATAAGAAAAGGTTAATACATCTAGAAGCCAATTCTGTATTACTGGCTCGATAAAGAATAATGCAAAAGGGTTTTGTATGTACCGTAGTTATCCTTTGCTGGCACCCCATACCAATCTAACTAGTTTTACTTTATACTAATAATGCAAATACAGTATCCAATGTATTCATTGTTCTTAGACACTGCCTGTGTTTGTTATCTTTCTCTTCCTAGCCCAGTTTTCCTTATTCCCTCAATTAATTCTTTTCCGGGAGCAGTGAGATGATTTCACATACTTACCTGTCAAGATCTTTCCTTTCATCTCTTTTAGTAGGTGCACTCACAGCGGGGTCACTAGGCAGACATGTGTGCTAATCAATGACAGCTCTCTCTGTGCTTTAACGCTTTTGCTCCCTGCTGGCTCCTTGTGCTTAATATTTTGTTTGCACCACCATCTTGCTGTTTCATTTTGGATTGAACCCCACTCTTAAAGATTGTCATCACTGACTACAGCCAAAATTAGGTTATATCTTCATGATATGAATAAACAAATAAAAAACATGTTGGAATTTTGACCTCATTTGTACACATTTTGAACATTCAGGCCCTGTTCACATGATTTTCAGGTCCTGATCAGGTCTGGATCAGGTGCGGATTTGCAGACGCGGTGCTATGTGTTTTGCCGCGTTTTTGATGCGTTCCAGTAAAAAAAAAAAAAAATAATCTTTTTTTTTGCTGGAGTGGGGCTGTCAGTATGTTAGCTGCAGTGCAGTGCGTTTTTGACGCGTTTTGCGCTTCCGGACCGTTTCCTGACCGTACAAAATGTGACATGCAGCATTTTTTCTGTCGTAACCTGTCAGCACAGAAAACGGACGTCGTGTGAACAGGCCCTCAGTGTTTAAAAAAAGATCCAGTCTTAAGCTGGCCACACACCTTACAACCATCGCATGACTTTTGTCTTGCGATGGTTGTAAGGTAATTAAAAAAGCGTACAATCTGCACATCTTGGACAGGCAGATGGTACTTGCGATAATCGCAGGCTCGCCCCGCTGAGGGGCGGGCTTCCGATGACCGCAATGCTAAATTCGCAGTATGCGCTTGCCGACAATCGTACGATTCTCGGCGGGTTTTCGAACATGTTCCTAAGATAAAAGTCATGCGACCGTACAGTAGAAATGGTCGCACGCCTTCCACACACCTTGCGATAATCATACGATCGCGGGATTTCCCGCGATTATCGTACGTTTATAGCAAGGTGTGTGGGCACCTTTAGCTATAAACGGAGTAATTGAAAGGTATGCCATTTTTGTCAACAATTTGTAGTTGATTAATCCTCGTGTACATGATAAATGTTTTACACAATCATTACCGTTGTCATTTCAAGCTACCAGGTGACATATTTTTTAATCTTTAGAATTTTCCTGACAGGCTATTTATTCCAGTATGAATGCAACTTTCCCTGAGTCTTGGGCTTAAAGCATATTTCCACTTTTGCAGCCAAATTGGGATAACCCCTTAATGTTAGCTATATGTTACCATTTACATTGCATAACTTAAAAAAGAAAATTTTAAATTGTTGCTTGTTTTATACTTTCTTAAAAATTCTGCCTAACACCCCCATCCCTTTTGTAATGTTAAGGATGGGACTGTACAAAGTTATGTTTATTCTAATTAACCCTGTCTGTACTGTGCCGGCAGATGTCAATATTACTAGATAAGGAGGGCTGTCTGTCCTAACAAAGGGTTAAATATTCTCAAGGCATTCTATGTTAATGCACTTTTAAAAACTGTCCCATGTCTACACACTGCCATCTGTTCTAACCACTGCAAGTTCCAAACAAAACAACTAAAAGGTGTGTGTGTGTGCATATGTGTATATACACTATATTGACAAAAGTATTGGGACGCCTGCCTTTACACGCACATGAACTTTAATGGCATCCGAGTCTTAGTCCGTAGGGTTCAATATTGAGTTGGCCCACCCTTTGCAGCTATAACAGCTTCAACTCTTCTGGGAAGGCGTCCACTAGGTTTAGGAGTGTGTCTATGGGAACGTTTGACCATTCTTCCAGAAGTGCATTTGTGAGGTCAGGTACTGATGTTGGATGAGAAGGCCGGGCTCGCATGAAATTGTCCAAAATGTCTTGGTATGCTGATGCCTTAAGAGTTCCCTTCACCGGAACTAATGGGCCAGGCCCAACCCCTGAAGAACAACCCTACACCATAATCCCTCCTCCACCAAACTTTACACTTGGCACAATGCAGTCAGGCAAGTACCGTTCTCCTGGCAACCGCCAAACCCAGACACACCCAGACAGAGAAGCGTGATTCGTCACTCCAGGGAACACGTCTCCTCTTCTCTAGAGTCCAGTGGCGGCATACTTTACACCACTGCATCCAACGCTTTGCATTGCACTTGGTGATGTAAGGCTTGGATGCAGCTGCTCGGCCATGGAAACCCGTTCCATGAAGAGCTCTATGCACTGTTGTTGTGCCAATCTGAAGGCCACACGAAGTTTGAAGGTCTGTAGCTATTGACTCTGCAGACAGTTGGCGACTTCGGCGCACTGTGCGCTTCGGCATGTGCTGACCCCGCTCTGTCATTTTACGCGGCCTACCACTTCGTGGCTAAGTTGCTGTTGTTCCCAGTTGCTTCCACTTAGTGGTATTATAACAAACAGTTGACCGTGGAGTATTTAGTAGCAACAGCAAAGAGATGCAGGCATCCAAGATGCATGGAAGTGTCATTAATAAATGTGTTAATAGTAATTCTCAAGCAACCAGAAACTAAAGTTATCCAGGATCGCCCAGTCCTCTTGGGCGCCGGATAACTGGGAGGTTTCAAAGACTTTGTGAATGACCTAACCTAGAACAGCATAGAATCTATGGTTTTCTTTTCCTTCCACTCAGGTATCCACTCCCCCCACCACACCACTGACCCCTGCGCAGAGGAAAATGACTCTCACCTTAGCAGGAGGGAAGCACAGCAGATAAGCTTGAGGAAGTCTAACGAGAAGGGAGAAAGTGGGCCAAAGGCACACATAAACAACACATTTATTGCATGAAACTTTATAATAATGTGCAATGTCTCTTACAAAGAAATGGCTCCATAAACAGTCCTTCAATAACCAAGGTGACTGTCTCGAAGTGATTGATGATCAGTCATTCATTAATGTTAATCGTGCACTGCAGGAATGGGGCAACCATGAGCAAAGGCACAGCCGCATGCAGCTTAATAACCCAAGTGTCCTTAAAAGAGAACTATGGGGTAACCTTTTTATCCCATAGTTCTCTTTAGGGTCACGGGAGGACATATACGAATGTTCTCCCATGACCCAAAGCTCAGTATATAGCGGGCTATTGCCTGCTATATAACAAGAGCGCCGCTGCCGGGACAGATCCCGACAAGAGTGTAGAGATCCACCCAGCTGGCTGACAGCGGGCTATGCCTGAGTTCAATGCACCACCACACCCCCTCCCGCCCAAAAACAAAGTGAGCCGGCCGGGTTGCGTTCCAGAGGCCGAACGCACTGTATGGTGTGACAGGGCCCTGAAGCAGTATGGGGGGAGGAGAGGGGGATTTTTTTAACCTTTAATGTCACTTTAAAGTGGACCTTTACCCCCCTCTTTCACTAAAAATCACATAAGCATACAACTCTGCATGCTGGTTTAAAATCATATTACATTAATTAGTTAAACAAACATGTTTTTAATTTACTTACAAATAGAGTTTATCCACTACCTGGTCCACTTTGGCACAAATGATGTAATGTGCCCAAGCATTGCATCCTGGGAAGGTTACATCAGCAATGCATTGGTTGGAAATCTCATTTGTAATCTCATGAGATCTCAGGGAAAGACATTTTCCTCCTCTGAGATGATGTGCATGGTCACATGTCCTAGTCACATGTGCCGGAGTTCCAGGAAGTAAAGTGAGATCTAGTAACCTGCCGTTAGTTAAATTGACCACTGTCAGAAGACCTGGAAAGAAAAGAGAAATAAGGTATGCAATTATCTATAAGTATGTGTGTGTAGATTGTTATTACTAAGACTAGTACTAACGTTTCTAAAGTTGCCTTTGTTGTTTTTTTAAAGTAAGGGCGCAAGTGAAGGGAGGGAAGGGATCTGTTTTTGGCCAGTGTCTACTTGCAGAGGTGGATAGTGTTTTGAGCCCATCAAAATCAATGATGCCCTTCTCCCTGGCCTTAAGCATGGTTTCCTTCTGTTTGTAAAAGTGCACTCTGCACAGTACATTCCGTAGCTGAATAGCATAGGGCTGTCAATAACAGGGCATGCGTGGACCCAATCTATCTCAATCGAGTCTTGCACGGGGTTGTCCAGGAGACTGAAAATTCACGAACAGGTGACGACTGTGCACTCCCCCAACTTTCATTAAAAAGTTTAAATGTCCTTTGGTAGCTCAGCAGGGTTGACTGACTTGTAAGGTCCCTGAGGTTCCTTCTCGCTACTTTTCCCCATTATGCGCAGAAAGAGAGGAGTGATAAGGGTTTTCAAGTGGAGAAGGCTAAGTTGGATGCAGGTTTTCCAGGAGAGAGCATTTTCACACACCTATTGGCAAATTGTGTACCCCATCCCCCCTGCAAATTTAGGGTAGTTACCTTATGTTACTACCCTAAATGTAGCAGTGACATCATCACTGTGCTGCACCTAGCTTGTGCAAAAAATAGAGCAGTGAAAAAGGCCCAGCAGGTAAACCCATTACAGGCTGCCTGCAAAAAACTACAGAAGTGGGTGGATACAAGATCAGTCACCATGTACAAGGAGAGAGAGCCGCAGTGACTGGTCTTTATTACAGGAAGCTCCGGCACAGAGGCAAAGTTTCACACTGGATTACTGCACAGATCTGGAAGAAATATATAAAGCACACCAAGAATCAAGTAAGAATAACATAACACATATACTGTAGATCAGTGGTTCTCAACTCATGGGTCGCGACCCAAAAGTGGGTCGCGAGCCCTTCTGGAGTGGGTCGCGTAACATTTGTTTAACAAATTCTGCTTTAACACATTTAAAGCTTAAATGCAGCCAGGGACCCACTGAAGTGAGTATTGCAGATAAAATAAATAAATAGGTACTAGACATGTGCATTCAGATGAAAATCTGCATTTTTGGACATTCGGATGCATCCGAATGAAACAAATAACAAATTTGAACGTATTAAAGTTTTTGACGCATCCAACATTTATATGAATATCATTAATAATGTTGTAAAACTTGAAAATAAATTTAAAAAAAACAGAACGGGGTCCCCCCAATTCCTACTAGACCCTTCAGGTCTGGTAGGAATTTTGGGGGGAACCCCATGCCAAAGAAAAAAAACCTGCGTGGTGTCCCCCCTGAAATGCCTTACCAGACCCTTGATCTGAGTAGTCAAAAGTCCCTTATTTGAAAAAAAAAAACACAACACAACAATGTCCATCAATGTAATCCCCAGGTTAATCAATTCGTCTAGCGATGTAGAGCCTCGTCAATCACGATGCCTGCCGACTCGATGAAACAAAAAATCTCTAGAAGGTAACTGAAGGGGCTTAGCAAGTCATGACATCACTGAACTTGTACCACCTTTTGTTTTACATTCTGTGACAGCTCTCGGTCCCCTGATGGGATGTAAACAAAGGGGCGAAACAGGTCACGTGCTGCCAGTGTTCGTTGAGATCGGACATGGCAACAGGGATTTATTTGTTTGGTCAAGGCGGCGAGTGATCCTCATCGTGATTGATGAGGATCTACATAGCTGGACGACGTGTCTGACCTGGGAATTACATTGATTGGAATTTTTTTTTGGGGGGGGGGGGGGGGGGGGGGTTATTAAAGGGGGGGGAGGGGTTAATAAAGGAATTGTCAAAAACTGTTTTTTTTTTTTTCAAATAAAATACTTTTGAGCACAGTGTGGTGTGTTTATTTACTATTTTACTATGTATTTGATGAATGAGTAGGAGTAGCAACTACCCCTTACTCATTCACGAAGGGGGGCGGGATCTGGGTGACCCAGATTTAGATAAGCCCCACTGTCCACAGACCCACCTGCCCATACCACCACCTGGCTTACATAAAACTAAATGAAGTTTCGTGACATACACAAGTCTAACAGTTACCACTGTGACCTCTCTCTACTCACATACTGAGGATCATCTAACTGAATTGTGACCACTCTCTCTCCCCCCTGACTAATAGAGAAACAGCTATAACAGCTAAAACAAGCAACTAGCACCACTCTGAATTTCTTTATTTTGACAAATAGTGGAACACTTATAACCACTGTGACCTATCTCTTCTGACAAATAGAGGAACCACTGTGACCTCTCTTTCTTCACACAGCTAGAAGAACACCAAGCACTACTGTAATCCTTCTCTTCTTACAAACAAAAGAACTTCTAGCACGATTGTGACTTGTGTCTTTTGACAAATAGTGGAACACTTAGAACCACTTTGACTTATCTCTTCTGACCAATAGAGGAACAACTAACTCCACTATTACCAGTGGCGTAACAATCACCATAGCGACCCAGGCGGTCGCTATGGGGCCCGATGCCGTGCGGGCCACCTGGGTCGCTATGGGATCTTCTGCTGCTGGCTTTCACTGGCGTCTGAAGACGAACACGCCGCTGTTCAGATCATCTGTGCAGTGGTGCGTTCGTCTCCACAGTCAATGAGAGCCAGCAGCAGCGGGGGAGCAGGCTGGATCCGGTGTTCTATCAACATCGCGAGCCTCTGACGTCACGGGCAGTGGAGGAGGAGGCGGGCCCATGCTCGGCAGCAGGGGAGGAGGCGGCCTCGGTGACGAAGAAGGAGGCGGGCCCGGCGACGGAGAAGGTAAGGAGTGCGACCAGCCCACCTGAGGGTGATCCTGCAGAGCCCACCATAGAAAGTCTATGCAGGGTCACCCTCAGGTGGGATCTCAAGTGGGCTCTGCAAGGGGTATAACTAGAAATCACGGGGCCCCATACAAAATTTTGCTATGGGGCCCTGTGATTTCTAGTTACGCCCCTGACTATTACCACTATATTCTGACAAAAATAAGAACACCTAATGCTAACTCTCTTTTCTGATCATAAGAGTAATGCCTAACATCCTGGTGACCTATCTCTCCCCTTTGACATGAAGAGAAACACCTAGCTCCTCCCTGATTTCTTTCTCCTGACAAATAGACAAACATCTAACATCATAGTGACCTTTCCCTACTGACAGATTGAAGCTGGTCATATACAGCTAGATTTTTTAGCATATTTCTGCTGAATCATGCAGAATTCAGGCCCTGTTGGCACTAACTGGCTGGACAGACTTCAAATGAACAATCAACGGAGCCATGTGGAAAATTGGCAGATGAACAACAACCACCTCCAAGCATCCAACTCCATTGTGACTTCTCTCTTTTGAAAAAAACAGGAAGACCTAGCACCATGTAAACTTTTCTCTTTTGACATACAGTAGAGGAATGCCTAACACCACTGTAACCTTTTTCTTCTGAAAAAGACAGTAGCACCTGGCACTACTGTGACCTTTTCTGAAAAGCAAGGTAGGGAGACCAATTACTAGAGGTGCAATGAAATGAAAATTTCAAAACCGAAACGAAAATTTAAAAAAATGTCAGGCCGAAACCGAAAATATTTTTATTTGAACTTTTATTTATTTTTTTAAAACTTTTTATTTTTTTATATTTATTTATTCATTCATTTTTTAATAAATATTTTTATTTTTTACTTTAGTTTTAGGGGCTTTGGGGAAATAGGGGTCTAAACAGACCCCTGGGATTTCCCTTTTAACATAGAAAAGAAATTGAGGACATCAATCTCTTTTTCTGCAGCCCCTGTTATAAATGAACAGGAATCCTCTATACTGAGTGTTTTTGTTCATTCAGATCACGAGGACAGAGTATGTTTACTATAACCACAGTCATGAATGAACAGGAGGTGATGTGGATCACTTCCCATTCATTCATAATTGAGCGATCACTGAGTGTTTGTACCGCTCTACTTCCTGACAGCTGTCACAGGAGGCCGAGCGAGCGGTGCTCAGCCTGCTTTGACAGCACTGCAAGCTGTCTCTGCCCACACCGCTCTCTGATCTGTCACAGGAGGCTGAGCGCTGCGGGGAAGAGAGACGCCGGCTGCTCACAGAGCTCTCCTCCCGCAGCGCTTGGGCCGCCTGTGACAGTTTCTCTCCTCCTGCTGGGACACACAGCAGCGCCCAGCGGGGAGGAGCGAATACACGGATGCACCGCTACATCGGCCAGAAAATTGCACTTTCTACATTATGCCAAAAGTGCCATTTTCGGCCAATATGTTTCGGTGGCCGATATATCGGTGCATCCCAACCAATTGCCACTGTGACCTCTTTCTCTCACTCTGACAAATAGAGGAACACCTACTGCAACTGCCACCTCTCTTCTTTCTAGAACAAGTCAATATGTTTAAGAATTCAGTGTAAGCATGAAATACAGACATTTTGCAGTATGCTGAACTATTTTCATAAGTGACACCACAACCTTTTTTGCTGCTGATTGATTATTATTTTCTGTACACTTATATAGCATTGTCAGAATGATTTCTTCTGGGTCTGTTGAACTGTTTGTGGAAATCACACAGTATATGATCCCTAACAGAATCATATTCAGCTTCATCTTTTCCCCTCCCCGATCAGATGTCTGCTTAATATCCCAGATGATCTGATACAGTGTACTCTTCATAAATACCCATGTGTATGGAACCAGATGATTCCTTAAGAATTCAAAAAAATGTTAATGCCTGGAAAAATTTATTCCAGGGGGTTTTCCACATTTTTAAATCTGTTTAGAGCTTAGGGTGCATGCTGCTTAAAGTAAGTAACATTCAATTAGGTTAATGCATAAAATTATCACAGCAAATTATTTCAGTTCTAATGTATGTAGAAGTGAAAGGGGTGGATTTGTATATCTCAATTATGGTTTACAGGGGTAATTAAGTATGCTTCTGCAACTCCCACTTCAATTTCAGCACATACCATTACTTAGCTCCTTATGTCAAATCTATCAGATTATTTATGTACTTTCACAATGAAAACAAAATAATCCATTTCCTTACTTCCTAATCCTATCAACGTGAACAGCACTGTAACTTCTGCATCATCTTTGTAGGAAAATTTTAATTTACATCTTGTTACAAGATAAGTAAAGTTATCATCGGAATTCTAATTAAAGAGGATGATTGACAAAGGTAGAACATCAAAGAGCAGAAACGAATATGATAACTCCAAGTCTTATTAATTAGTCCGCGTGGAAGAAATTTTCTGGGACATCAAGCTGTGGCTTCTGCAAGAGCGAGAGAGGAAGAAGGGGAAAAAAAAAGACAGGCTAGGAAAATGTGTGTTTCTTTGAAGTTAGCAATGGAGAATGTGATGGAGGTAATTGTGCCTGACTGAATCCAGTAATGAAGAGCTGCAGATCAGTGCTTGGAATGGAGCGTGAGAGTCTAGTAACGAATATGGCTGCACCCCCTGCTGCGAAGAAACAGAATGCAGAGCCGCCTAATTGACCCAGTCCCTCTCCCAGGAGCACACTGTTATTATTTATTAATTTTTAATTTCTGAATTATTTACGTCCTGGGAAATTATATCTGACAGCCCGTTAGGCTCAGTAAGTTAATGGTGGATGAAAAGCCTGACTCCCAGAATTAGCGGGGATGGGGGCTCAGGCATCTGAATTTAATGATTTTGGAAAGGAAAATTGATTTCACACAGCGTGTCACTTTACACTACTTTAGGGACACACCAGCTATTTGATTATTTGAGGAATAACCAACTGAAAGTCTATTTGAAGTGTAAATGAATCACAGTGCTTGGCTGTTTATTTTATCTTGTCTAATGAGAGTTATGGGTTTGCTTAAAGTTGCAGATTTTAACAGATGCAGAAATGATCCTCTTAGCTGCTTGCTGGAATTCATGCCAATATACAGGGAGATGAAAAGCCACAGGTCTTTTCGATTACACCATCTCTTCTATAATGCTCTCAGCCATCTAGTTCTAAAAAGTATGAGGGTGGGAGTGAATTTATGGCAGAATAGAATTAGACTTTCTAAATATAATCATTTGCAGTTTGGCTGACCCATGGTTCAGAAGGGAGAATAATCTGGTATAAATATGTATGATAACCAGTCAATTTTGTTACACATTGACTGGCTTGAAAACCCGCCGAAAATCGTACGATTGTCAGTGGGTTAGTGCCGGGAGACAAATGCCGAACGGGCCGGTGTGCGCAAGCGCACACTGCCCGTGTGGCATTGGTATCATCAGAAGCCCTCCCCTCAGCGGGCTTGCGATGATCGCAAGTACGATCTGCCTGTCCAAGATGGGCAGATCGTACAAGGTTTTAATTACTTTACAACCATCGCACAATGAAAGTCATGCGATGGTTGTAAAGTGTATGGCCAGCTTATGGTTTATAAAAGGAAGTACTAAATACTTCATATCTGGACTGGTTCCAAACACCTGAAGGTAAAGAAAGCAGTAATGATTAACCACTTGCTGACCAGGGTGTTTACACCCCCTTCCTGTCCAGGCCATTTTTCAGTATTCAGCGCTGCGGTACTTTGGCTGACGTTTAGTCCGTCATGCAACTCTGTACTTTGGTATTTAATCACCACTGGGGTTTTTATTTTTTACTATATAACAAAAAAAGTACTGAATATTTAAAAAAATTGGTTTTCCCTTTATTATTTTATGAAACATTTATTTTTACACAATTTTTTGGTAAAATATAAAAGACGGGGTCACGTCGTGTAAATAGGCACCAGACATGTCAAGCCTTAAAATTGCGCTCGCCCGCGAAATCGCAAAGAAACACCATAGCCAAAAGTGGTCATAGGCGACGCTTTAAAAGATTTTACCGCTCATCAGTTTAGTGTTATCAGTGATTGATGGCCCTAAACTTTTTGCTCTCATTGCGACGTTCGCGGCGATATGCAACACGTGCAGCATAATTGTAGTAATCGTTGTTTTTGCGTGTAGGCGCCACTAACACATTTTTGCGCATCTATGTGGGGGTGGGGGGACTTTAAAACATTTTTGTGGGGTTTTTTTTTGTTTTGTGTGTGTACATTTTTATTTATTTTGTGAGCAATTTTTTTTTTTTACTTTTTTTACACTTAACTTTATTGTTATTATCACATAGGGTGCTAAGAAGTTCCCTATATACAAATTACAGTTACAGGTCCCCTTTATGGAGACATCAGAGGTCTCTAAGACCCCTAATGTGACCTAGGGACCACCAGAGAAGCTGATGAAGCACAGATCTGCTTCATCAGCTTCTCTCCGGTTTCTGTACCGGAGAGTGACAGAGGAATGCGGAAGTGATGTAATATACATCACTTCCTGCAGTCAGAGACCGGAAGGTGAGCGGAGGGAGATCGGGTATTGATCTCCCTCCAGTCTCAGTGCACAGAGCCTCCACATCGCCAGGGATGGATGGATGGATGCCCGGGATCGCGGGGACGGCGGAGGCGGGGACAGTGACCAGAGGTAAGGAGGGGGGGGCGCACCCTCACTTGAATCATACAAGAGATCGGGCATCTTTACAGACGCCAGACCGCTTGTATGTAAACGGCCATCGCTGGCGCGGGCACGAAGGATGTCTAAAGACGCCCACCCGCATCCAGGAGACTACCAACCGGCCGTCTTTCAACGATCGGCGGACGGGAGGTGGTTAAACTATCCATACACACCTACATGGGCTGAACAAGAGAAAATCAACGAGTGCGATGGTTGTAAGGTGTATGGGCAGCTTTAGAGAGATTCACCCACTCTTCTTCCAACTGGGACACTTATTCTGGTGATCCTGGTGACCAGCAAAGACTTCTCTCACTTTGAAGGGATTTTCTCTCACTTCTTGTTGTTACTATGGTATAGGAAATGAAGGGAAGTTGCTTTTTCCTAAGAGGAAAAAAGTTTTGGCTTTAGTTACATTTTAAAGTAGTATTAAACTTACTTTTTTTTTTCAATAATGAATCCAGATGGAACAAATATACATTGCCCAGCAAAGCATTACTTTACATTTTTGCCCGAGCACTTACCATCATTATGTTTCTGAACAGCTGCTTCCAAGTCTCCCAGCTCAGCTTCCCTGAACTTCTTGTCCAGTACAAAATCACAAAAGACAGCGCAGACTCCAGCAACTGTTTATCTACTAGCTTGAAGAAGGGAGGAGAGGGGCCGGGGAGAAGGAGACACACACAGCTTACTAGCACACACAAGGGTGACTGCATAGCACTGCTTGAGAAAGGAGTCTCTCTAAAACAGGAAGTAAGGACCAGTGCTCAGGGGACCAGCTGATTCTGCAGGAAACTTAGGGGGTTATTCATAAAAGGGTGAAGAGTTTGGAGAAGAAAGGAGAAGGGAACAATCTAGGACAACATAGCTGAACTGGAAAGTGAGCTGAATTGGAGAATCTTTCCAAATCGGCTATTTTGGCCTAGATTGTTCACTTCTCCTGCATTCTCCAAACTCTTTTGTGAATAACCACCTAAAACACGATTTCAAATGGGCATTTGTAGAGTCAGGTGGTGCTTGCAGGGTCACCACCCATGGATTGTGTTATGAACAATTCAGCAAGAATCAGCTAACATTTGAGCTGTCTATGGTCAGAATAACAATAATAACGCTAGTAATTTCAGCAACAGTAATAAACATTTGGTGGTTTTAGCATTTTCACAGGTTGAAGGGGTGTGGGTGCTGGCGGTGCACAGTCTTGGGGAACTGTTTGCTGGCAGTGGACTTTCCTGGGTGGAAGGCTGGGGGGTTGTTGTGTTGGTGGTCCACGTTAATAGGAGGTTGGTGACCTCTGCATCATCCAGCTCTGGCCATCACCCCACACCCAGCTCACTGATGTCAATAGATGGCAGTAGCTGGCAGGGACACCGGCCAGAGCATTCTGCTCAGCTCCTGGCAACCAGTAACATCCCTGGTTGCCGGAGCTGGGCAGGAAGCCAGCCACAGTGTTCTAGGTTGCTAAGAGCTGGGCAGGGAGATGTGTATGGCCCTTAAACATCTCCCCATCTGGCTCTTAGCAACCTGGGACACTCGTTCCAGAAAGGTGGTGGCAGGCACACTGAACACAGCCATGATACTCTGCCTGCCACCCCTGACAGTATCATAATCACAGTCCTTCCTGTTAATACATTTCTCAAGTGCTGCAAAGAGAGATCAACATGAGCTAGTACACCATATAGTGGAATGTGACTGAGACCATCTTGTCTCAGATAAGTATTCAGTTGGCAGACACAATGACAGACACAAATACTTTTCCTAACCTGGGCTAGTAAGCAGTCACTGCCCTGGATGCAAGTAAATCCTGCAAAACATTATTTACAAAAAAATAGCTAATCAGTTATTTAAACTCAGCTTGGTATACCAAGGTCAAGACGAAAATCAGGGACAGAAGCAGAGAATTTCAGCAGTGCACCTACACAATACTCTACTATGGTTCTCCAATGGCAGGGGAAATCTTACTGAAATGTCAGTGTTTGAGTCTTGGGATTGGCTGAGGAAGCAGAGAGTAATTACCCAGTATAATCTTCCAAGCAGTTCTTTAATTTAATTTTTCTTTCTTCGATACTCACCGATACAGAATAGCAATACAGGAAGTCCCATAAAGGAAGGCGGGCGGCGTGTAATGACTCGCCACCCAGCTTCCTAATTAGCCGAGAAGAAGTCTCCATGCTCCCTCGTCACCCGGTGACTGGAACCGATCAATCAGGAAGCCGGGCATGTAATTACTCACCGCCCGGCTTCCTGATACCGTAAGTTTCGGAATCAGCATGAAGAGCATTTGGGCTAGTATTACTATATACCCAATTAGAACCCCTGTCAGGTTTTTACTGCTATCTGTTGCTCTGTTAAGGTGCCCATACACTGCACGATTCTCGTACGAGAATGGCTGGAAATCCCGCGATCGTACGAGAATCGTGCAGTGTATGGAAGGCATGCGACTTTTGTATTTCGAGCATGTTGGAAAACCAGCCGAGAATCTTACCATTGAGAGATGACTGCCGAACGGACCGGTGTGCGCACGCACACACTGCCCGTTCAGCATTGCAGTCATTGGAAGCCCGCCCCTCAGGGGGGCGGGCTTGCGGTGATCGCAAGTACGATCTGCCTGTCCAAGATGGACAGGCAGTACTTTAAGTACTTTACAACCGTCGCAAGACAAAAGTCTTGCGAGGGTTGTAGAGTGTATGGGCACCTCAAGGGGGATTTCTGTCACAGTGACAATGTTTCACCAGGCAGGAAGTGAGGAAAAATATGTAAGAGGGACAGGGACAGGGACAGAAATCAAAATCTGAGGGAAATTCTAGCCTTTTCCTACTCTACTAAAAAAAATACATTTCTGTGTGTGTTGCTTTGGTGCTTGGACCCTCACTTCCTGCATAATACAACCGTTGATCAGGTAACAGTAAAAAAAATAATAACAGGAGTTCTAATGCTTCCCAATAAGAATTGGCTGAACATACACCTGATTTCCCTCCAGAATATGCTGGTCTCCTATTTGATTCAGTGTGCTCACAAAGTACTTGTGCACAACCAAATCTCTGGAATTGTACCTAGATTGTTCCTGGCATGTCTCTGGCTTTCTTTTGCAGCAGCAGCAACTGAGCTCAGTGTTCTGCGAGTAAGGATGAAAGCGGTGGACTGCACATGTGCAGTTAGGCTCCAGTAATGGATTAAAATCTCAATACAAATTAGTAAAGTAAACATGAGATTGTAGTCCATCACAGGAGGGAGCGGTGGCTACTTTACAATACACACAAGGACCATGGGGAAGAAAAGTAGCCACCCTCCAGAAGGAAGGTCAGTGTCAGCACCAATTCAGAGAATCTACAGCTGAGGGATACCCAAATAAGCTACATTTTTGTTAATAGTTAAGGTACTTTTTTAAGGTTTAACTCCTGAATTTAGTGTCACTTTAAAGATGAACATGACTAACCACTATATATGAATGGTGCTTTTCTTCACCATGTAAATGGAAAAGGAACTTAGAAGCAACTCAAAAGGAGCTAAGAAGGAAATAAAAAGCAGCTGAGATGAAACTCAGAAGGTAACTAATAGCAGCCCAGAAGGACTTTAGAATGAATTCAAAGTCATCAAATGCACATAACGTACAAGTCAGATATGCCTGGACTTACATAATCCTAGCCCTTATCCTAACCAAGAAAGTACCTGAAAGTACTTTCTTGGTTAGAATTATATATCTACTACAAACTACCCTCTGGCTTTATAAATACTTGCAAATTGGAAACTGTCTTTTAGGAGTGATTGCAACAAAAAATCTGCGCTTTTGGAAAGTAAACTAAAAGTCAAATAGTGATCCTAAAGCTGCTATGAAAAGTGTAAAGTGTTGTCACAGCGCTAAAGGTTTGAGATAAATATAAAAATATGTGAATATATATGGATCAAAACATGAGTGACAACCCTGTGTATAAGTCTTCAAAAAAACCTACCAATATGAATATAAAGTACCAAAAAACAGGTGTCCATAAAGGACTGAAAAAGTGCTGATGTGCAAACAATCAAAAGGAAAGCTACATTCCTCAATAAGATAAGTGAATAAATGTAACAGGATATCACACTATAAAAACCATAAAACTAAGTATATCGAAGTGAACTATAAAAAATTAAATAACCATTCAATAAAATTATTTCATAAATATGTGAAGGAGTGCAAAATAGCAGTGAAAACAGTGAAGCAAATGTAACAATCAAAATTGAATTACAGATACAAGGATGAAAAAGATGTAAAAAATGAAAAAACGAAAAAAACAGAAGTCCTTCCAGAAATTTCAGTCCGTGATGTGAACTAACACAAACTGCACCGAAAAATATATATACGAAAAAATTAAATAAGTTATATAAAAATCAATATGAGCGTTCTGATAAGAGTTCCACAATTCTTCCTCACCCGATCTGAAGCCCCCCAAGCGGTGGTTACTCACCAGATGGTGTATGGACAGCAAGCTCCTCTTAATAGCTGTGTTCCGGTCCCTTAGCTCACTGATATGTGCAGGATTCCCCGGCAATGTAGTGGATAACCCCAGGTAACCTCGCCCGTCGCGCTGCACCGAGTCCAATTAAAACCCGGCTCCTTCCGCTCGCCAGTTGCTGATATATTTATCTCCCCGTCTTTAGCAGAGACCCACCAGGGTCTGTATGTGCTGTTTCTCTAATTCAAACCAGGTAGAGGAAGCCCCTGATGCCGAACACCTCCCAGTGATTTCCTCCTCTCAGGTCTTTTAGGAGTGCTAAAGGTGGCCATACGCTTTACAACGTATAAAGCGTTGTAAAGTAATTACAAAAACGTACGATCTGCCCATCTTGGACAGGCAGATCGTACTTGCGATCATTGCAAGCCCGCCCCGCTGACCGCAATGCTGAACGGCCCGTGCGGCAGTCATCTCACGATCATGATTCAAACCAGCCGAAAATCGTACGATTCTCGGCTGGTTTTCCAACATGCTCGAAATACAAAAGTCGTGCAACCGTACAGTAGAAACAGTTGCACGCCTTACATACACTGCACGATTATCGTACGATCACAGGATTTCCTAGTTTTTCAATTAGGGTTGATTCACACCTTCGAGCCATGCTAAACCCACAGCCACTTGTGTGCAGTGATAGAAACAGTGCTGATGTGGCAAAAGTGAGGAATTTTATTGAAATGTCGCAAATTACATTTCATTTTGTTTTACAGGTACAGCGTGATGTGTGTGGCTGTGCCACGTTGCACCACAAACAGGTACTAGATGCATGTTTGGTTTATTTATTATTGGGCACCCCAGGAACCCGCATTTCTAAGCCTGCTTTACTATGCAAATTGCAACTAAAGAATCTGACCCTGCCCCCAACACTCACTCCCCTGACTCCCTTTCAGCCAGTTAGGTCACCCATCATATTGAGTTGTCTAAGGAGGAGGGAGGGGACAGGTCACCCGAGCTTTGATCATAGTTTCCATAATACAGTTTCCCAGGTTTGGGGCTATTGAGACCCTGTGTAAATAAACGTAAAGTGAATGTAGTACCTGGCAGTGATGGTTATACAGCTCAGGGACCAGTTTATCATGCAGAATAAGCAACAGGTACATCCTAAGTTAATGTCTTCATTTCTTATTTTTGTTCTTTTATTATGATTTAGGAGCAATAAGCAGTAAAGCCAGGATCAAACTATAATTCAAGGTATTTGCTTATATTTTCACTGCAATGATGAATTCAGTACCAAGAGATGCTAACTATTTGAAGGTATATAAATTGCCCATTCACTGCTGGGGGGACTTAGGTAACAACTTCAAACAATGAACATTTGCCTACAGCCTTTTCACCCGATACAGCATCCTCTGCATTTCAAATCAGCGTAGCCATCTATAGTAAGTAGCAAATCCTACAACTAACGGTGTAAGTTGTTGCCATTTCAAATAAACAAATTTATTTAAAAAGGCATACAGCAATGTGTGAAGTACAGCAAGCAGGAGGAATCAGTCTATATTTTTTCAACTTTAGTAAACTGAAATATTAAAGGTTGCTTTGGGTTAGTGGACCATACACAATCTTTCCTCTTTACTTTGTTTATTGAATAAGCATACTAAGATGCTCTCCTTCTTACACCACCCAGCCTTCCCCCCAGCACTTGACTCCCCTGCTGCTTTTCATAAGTGGAAAGAAAAGGGCGTTACGCATTTTTACTCATTTTATAATACCAACAATATATTACCTTTCCCAAATATACAATCATGATACTCAATCCCATCCTCGGAGCTCTTTCGTTACTTACAAATAAAAAGCTTTATACAAGCCAATAGCCACCTAAATGGGAACTTACAGTCTATGTCCCCATTTGAAACAATTTGTAAACGAGACCCCCACTCACCCGGTATTATTTCGCAACTATATATCGCATCCCTGCCACCCACCCAAACCCCACATCACCCATATATGGACCGCTGGCAGAAAGACCTGGACCTCGTGCTCTCTGAAGACATGTGGTCCCAGATATGGACCTCCACCAACTCCTGCTCTAAGAGCGCCAGAGTACTCGAGACAAACTACAAACTACTCCTCCGTTGGTATATTACCCCCTCCCAGGCTCAGCACTTTGTGTTGGAATGCGAGGGCACTTGCTTCCGTGGTTGCCCTGCCAGTGGCACATATATGCATGTATGGTGGTCATGTTCCGTCCTCCAGCCGTTCTGGTCAAAAATCTTTAAAATGATTTCAACTCTTATGGGCACTCCTGTCCCCCCTTTCCCCGCAAACAGCATTACTTAACACCAAACCCACGCACATCCCATTTACTAGATTCAAATTAATGCTCCATGTCCTCTCAGCCGCCAAAATCACTATTGCCAGCTCCTGGCTGACCAACAAAGTCTCCTTTCAGGCCAATAAAAACAGAATCCACTGGATCTTCTCACACGATAAACTTTACGCACGCCTAGACGATCAAATGCCGAAGTTTGAGAAGTTATGGGAGCCCTGGATAAGACACTTCCTGCCACCGACCTTTGACACACGCTTACTCATCTTATGATCTCTCCCCTCCCTAACTACACGGCTGACTTGCGGGTGTACTGGACTGAGCGTCAAACTTCCCTAGTCCCCCCCTCCCTCCCCCACTTTATTTCCCCCCCTCACTGTTACGCTTCTCCTCTGTCCTCCTCCTCTCCTGGTCTGCTCCGACCGTGATGGTGGGATTCCCACCAAAACCGTTTCCCCCACCTTCTCCTGTAAAGATAGGTGATTGCTATAAGTATGTCACGCAAGTTGTAATGCCATCTGTTACATAGCAATACCAATGTCTACATTACTGTATATGCACACGCACGATGTTCGTGTAAGTGCAATGTTTAACCAATACTTTACTGAAAAATAAAAATGTTTTGAAACTAAAAAAAAAGCATACTAAGGCTAGATATTTGTTATTATTATGTAGATTTGTAATTATATATCTATTATATATTCTAGATACAGTGAGGCACATTTACTAAAAGAGTTGAGAATGTTCACAAAAAGAGTTAAGATTCACTTCAATTATAAAATCAAGTGCAGAGAAAATAAACAAGATTGATTTTCCAATTGAACTGAACCTTCACTCTTTGTTGTGTAAACACACTCAACTTCTTCTGTAAATTAGCCCCCATATCTATAAGAAATGCACCGCAGTCTACCAATTTTAAAATCTTTAAATGTTGTGCAAAAGATAACTTTTAATGTACAAACAGATTTAACATCTGTTATGAAGACTATGGATTAACTCGGGTTTGATCCGAACTGGAGCTCATCCGAACTTAGAAGTTAGGTGTCAGTGCATGCCCAATCAGCTATGGCCTGGGCATAAAGAAAAGGGAGGAATGCTGGTTACAACATTGACCAAATATGACCTTAAGCCAGTTTCATTTAGTTACAGAGTTGATAGGGTTTGGCCAGCCCAGGGGGAAAAAAGTGTTCTAGGGGGATGCATGGAGGCATTAGTTTTCCAGAATTTTTTAACATTATCCTACATTTTTGGAGAGTGTTTTGAGAATGGGGTTATCTATATGTTTACACTTGGATGGTAAAGTCCATAATAATGTGTCAATTACTATGGGTGTCACTTCCATGGCTTCAAGGCTTACTCTGAGGGGGGGTGCCAGCTACCGGTATCATATAGTATAAACGTAAAGGGGCTAATTGGATACAGTAATAATAGCTGGTTACATTGGGGTCCAAGAGGTTCCTCGGTTAGAGAGTTCCTCGGATGGAACAGAAGCTTTTTGGAGATGTATGGTCTGGTTTCTCCCCTAGATTAATTGTAGAAAGCATTGTGTAGCATTTGCAATGTATTGACTAGAACATTTAAAGGTAGTACTGTAAAGGGGTATAGAATAGGGCAGGGCTCAAAATTTCCACTCGCCCCCTCGCAAATTGCGAGTGAAAATTGCGTGGGGGCGAGTGGAAATGAAGCTATCGTGTCTGGCACTGTCATGGACAGAAGCGGCTGCTCGCCCAGCCACAGATCATCGGATCAGCAGCTCCTCCTCAGAGCTGACTAGAGGAAGCGTCATGGTTGTTTGCAGTGCACATGCTCAGTGCAAGTTTTCTTTCTCAGAGAGTGTCAGCGTCAGTGTTCCCTGGGCAACCCGGCCGGCCGTGTCTCTGAAACCCGAGCTTTCTGCTCTTAACTGTGAGTAAACTCTGCAGAAGTTAGAGCAGTGATTAACCCCTACTGTGCCACAGGATCTATACAGTTTGGACACACAAATGTATTGATTAATATGAGCAAATGTGTTGGTGTAATGCCCTGCGTGTAATGCTGCTAGTATGCCCTGCGTGTAATGCTGCTAGTATGCCCTGCGTGTAATGCTGCTAGTATGCCCTGCGTGTATGCCCTGTGTGTAATGCTGTGTGTATGCCTGAGTGTATGCCCTGCGTGTAATGCTGTGTGTATGCCCTGTGTGTAATGCTGCTAGTATGCCCTGCGTGTAATACTGCTAGTATGCCCTGCGTGTAATGCTGCGTGTAATGCTGCGTGTATGCCCTGCGTGTAATGCCCTGCGTGTATGCCCTGCGTGTAATGCTGCGTGTATGCCATGTGTGTAATGCCCTGTGTGTAATGCTGCGTGTATGCCCTGCGTGTAATGCTGCGTGTATGCCCTGCGTGTAATTCTGCGTGTATGCCATGTGTGTAATGCTGTGTGTAATGCTGCGTGTATGCCCTGCGTGTAGTGCCCTGCATGTTGTGCTGTGTGTAATGCCCTGCGTGTTGTGCTGCGTGTAATGCCCTGCGTGTTGTGCTGCGCGTATGCCCTGCGTGTTGTGCTGCACGTGTTGTGTTGTGTGTTTGTGCTATGCCCGGTATTGGTCCAGCAAGAGAATGATTAGTTTGTTCCCAGGTACACTCGGTATATCTGTGCACAAGAAGGATAGGATAGAGTGGGGTCAGGCAGGGCAACTGGTGGCGAGTAACTTTTAAGGCCTGGCTAGTAGCTCAGGACCTGACATTTTGAGCCCTGGAATAGGGTATAGTTGCTGCTATTCTTCCTAGTCACAATATCTGATAATGCTTCCGTGATTCAAGTGCTAGTTTGGTTTGCTTCAGTAGGGCTTGGCATATTTGCATAGTACATAGTTTCATAACTAGAATAAAAGGACATATGCAGATATGCTGTGACAATCGTTTCCCACCGGAAAGGAACGTATTGTTGAGGCCATGTCTGTTGATATATTTATGTTCTAAGCTTTCGACTGCCCAAGATGTTCTCAAATTTAGTTAGCAGATTTGTTATATTAGGCAAGGAAATTAGGGGATTTGTAAAGTGCTGTCCACCACACACGTGCAGTTTGTATTTGTAACCTGCTACTTCTAGACCTTGTATATAATGATTTTGTCAGATTGTGGTGGATCGAGGTTCAAGTGCAAGGGTGAAAAGGATGAGGGATATAGGGCATCCTTGGCGCATGCGTCTAGAAAACGTAGGGAAAATATGAGAGGGAAAGCCAGCGCACTGGACGAGGGCTGGATCTGGATCGGCTGAGCCAAACCTCCGGCAGGCTACTCGCTGCTGTTCGGCCTATTCTCATAGAGGCCGAACAGCAGTGAGTGAATAGCATTTGGCTCGGCTATTCTGCTCGGTACCTGCTGTGGTACCGAGCAGAATAGAAAATTATTGAGTGGAGCTAGCAGTGACAGCTAGCTCCGCCCAACTGTTTTCTATTGGCCGGGACCAGCTCCGCCCAGCTGTCAGTAGCAGGCTTTCACCTCGGCTCAGTCCAGCCAAAGCATATGCCTTCGGCTCGACTGAGCCGCTCGGCCAACTTCGGTAGCTGTACTGGCTATACGGTCCTGGGGCCGAAGCTAGCCGAAGGATCAGCTGAAGCTACGGCTAGATCCTTCGGCAGCTTTGTGAATAGACCCCTAAATTTTGCATTAAACAAATCAAAGGGTAACCAAAATATTTTATATTATATACG
Organism: Nanorana parkeri; assembly: GCF_000935625.1. Lineage (NCBI taxonomy): Eukaryota > Metazoa > Chordata > Amphibia > Anura > Dicroglossidae > Nanorana > Nanorana parkeri. Next base: position 30,739 of record NW_017307919.1, on the reverse strand, counting down.
TTTATACAAACACAGGATTTCAAACTGGTATCTGTAGTTTTATATCTATTTTTTACGAAATAAACATTTTTAGATTTACAAATAATAATTTGATACATGACAAAACGACTCCCAAAGCACTATGGATTAACTAAAGAGACAGCAAAGCAGTAGCTGCCTGCCTTTTGGCTCAATTCTTCTAATTGAAACCCAAGACTAAGCCATCCGCAAGGGATGAGTCAGTGTGATCAGTCAGTGCTCTGACTTATTCACTTGTGTGTACATATCATTGTGAGCTACTGAACTCTGTAAAAAAAAGTTTTCTTGCAGCAAAGCTCTTAAAGGAGAACTATGGGGTCAGTGTTTTTCCCCATAGTTCTCCTTAGGGTAACGGGAGGACACAAACTAGCGTCCTTCCGTTACCCTAAGCTCAGTATACCGCGAGCTACAGCTCGCAGTATATTGAGACGCAGCAGCCGGAGTGGATCCCGACGTAGATGACGGGATCCGCCCAGCTGCGTGAGTGACAGCTGGCTCTGCCTATCTAGAGGCAGAGGCAGCTGTACCCGCCCCCTCCCCCGTCCATTCCGCCAGTCAGCGCTGGCAGATCGGAGCGGGGAGAGGGGAATCCAGCCCCTCCCCCTGTCACGGCAGAGAGCCGTGACAGGATCGAGAGGTGAGCGAACCTGGTATGTGTTCGCTCACCTCCCGATCTACTGAGCCGACCTGTGACAGTCTCATTGTCACAGGTCGGCTAGAACTATGAGGTGAGTGGAAATCACTCATCTCATAGTTCTCCTTTAAGCATGGTCAAGTAAGAAGGTGAAAAGGAGACTCAGAAGTCAGCTCAGAAGGAAATCATACAAAATATTAATATGCAATATTTATATTTACATAACAATAACATCTATTTTATTTTATTGGTGCTCACCATAATTGGTAAATAAAACAAATATGTACAAACTAATAAACATTCCCCATTTTCTACCTGTACCAAAAGAAAACATGTTCTGGACTGATGCTTACATTTACCCCAGTTATAATGGCCTACAAGGCCTGAGCGAATTTATGTACAGCTCTGTAAAAGTGGGCTGAACTGGCAGCCGTAAGTTAAGGTGCAGTCAGTCAGAATTTATTATCCGCCAATCCCACTTAGGATTGTGAATATTTTTAGAGCAAGTGTCTGCCCCAGTGATGTGAGTATTACACAATGACTTAACCAGGGCTGATGCAGCGAGGCCTTATTTTTATGTGGCATTCTTCCAATTTATATACATTCTGATGACAAACGAATAAAGGCGTAGCAATAGTACTGTCAGCAGTGTTATGTGCTATTATGTGTAATGCCATGAGCATTCATTTATTCATTTTTTCATGATAGTACAGAAATTGATATTGTTTCCTTGCAGCATTGTTAGATCCTTATCTAAATGCTTTCACATGCTTCTGTTGATCTCCACATTTTGCCACACTAATTCCAAAGGAAAACTCTATAAGAGAATATGTTTTTGTTTGCAGACTCAGCCAAAGATATCTGTAACTTTTTTGTATCCTTCTCTAGGGCTTAATGAAATTTAACCGCAAAGCCCTATGTAATATGACAGTAAAATCGAAATAGAGGAGCTATACCACTACCAGGAAAAAATAGGCAAGCGTTCAAAATTCCTGCATAGGGGCACAGTTCCAAAAATCCTCACTGGAGGGCAGTGTTGTATGAGACATCCAGCTCCTCTGCTTAAGTGTTTTTGAGCAGTTAACTAATTTTATTTTCTTTGAACGTCACTCTTTCATCTCAAGTCTGAGGTATTTGCATGCTGAAATCATGCTGTCCCTTATTGTACAAATTACATCTCTTGTACAACAAATTGCTTGGTAGATTTCCGTTGTTATCTATAATTTTTTTTCTTTTGGAGAAAATAATTTTGAAAAAAAGAATGCAAGAACAAAAAAAAATATGAAACCAACGGCAGAATTCGACTAATATGATCTCTATTGTGAAAAATCAGCTAGGTTATTGTATATAAAAAACCAGATACTGATCAAAATAATAAGCAACTGTACTGATAGAAATACAAAATACAGAATTGTATTAGGAGTAAAATGTACATATAGTTTCAATGTTCCTGGGTGTATGTAGAAAAAGTGTATGTTGCATACATATCATAACAATAAGGATAAGTGAATCTGTCCAAGTGCAATTTGTGTGTGCGTTTGGGGGGGTGAGTTGTCAAAATGTGCCTGAAGTTTGTTAAACTCAAATTTAGCAGTTAACCCCATTAACACCCCATGTGTGTGTGTGGGGGAGGAGGGGGGGAGCGGGGTCGTCTATATACTAAATTATGAATATCTGCAATGCTAATAGGCGAGCTATTGTCTAAAAAGGGCATGGGGAGCAGGGCACTACCATTGGGGATATTTACCAAAGCAAAAAGAGTCTTTTTTTTAAACATACCATACTGCTTGACCTTTAAAAGGGACCTTTTAAAGGGGACCTTTAACCCCTTTGACTAAAAATCACATCAGCATACAGCTCTCCATGCTGATATGAAGCCAGCTTACCTTTATTAGCTAAACAAATATATTTCAATATTACTTACAATTTCTTTTTCTCCAATTCCTGGTCCACTTTGGCCCAAAATTATGTAATCGTGCCCATGCATTGCATCCTGGGAAGGTTACATAACCAGTGCATTGTTGGGAAATCTCATGTGTAATCTCATGAGATCTCAGGGAAAGGCATTTTCCTCCCCTGAGAGGACGTGCATGGTCACATGTCCTAGTCACACGTGGCAGAGTTCCAGGAAGTACGATAAGAAGGGAGATCTAGTAATCTGCCCTTAGTTAAAATGGCCACTGTCAGAGGATTGTGGAAGAAAAGAAAAATAAGGTATGCAAAAAATAAAAAGCCGGCAATGTGTGCAGAGCTCATCAGGGCTGCGTTTGGGTCTCACCAGGACTACGTTTGGGGCTCACCAGGGCTGCATGCAGGACTCACAGGGCTGCGTGCAGATCTCACCAGGGCTGCATGTGGGTCTCTCCAGGGCTGTACAGATGGGTGCCAGGCTCTCCAGGGCTCTGCAGGTGGGTGATGGGTTCATGCCAGGCTCCAGGGCTGTACAGGAGAGTGTGGGGCGCTTTCCTAGTGCTGTGCCGGTCTCTGTGGGTGCCGGGAAGGTGGAGGAGGGGATGTGGGGCCAGACCAGCGCTGTCAAAGACAGCTACCAAGAGATCCCCAGCAGGCTGCCTGAGGTTCCCAGAAAGCGAGGGACCTCAGCCAGCCACTCTTGTATAAAAATCTAGTATCATAAAAATGCCCTTTATCTGCCCCAATACCTACAGTATACTAGTATTGGTATCAAGACGTCCCTAATTGTTTGCATACCTTATTTTTCTTTTCCTCCTTATTTTTCTCATAGTAGCCATTTTAACTAAAGGCAGATACTATTTCTCAATTTACTGCCTGGAACTCTGGCACATGTGACTAGGACATGTGACCATGCACATCATCTCAGGGGAGGAAAATGCCTTTCCCTGAGATCTCATGAGCTTACAGATGAGATTTCCCAGCATAGGCAACCTGCTGATGTAACCTTCCCAGGATGCAATGCTTGGGCAAAATTACATAATTTGTGCCAAGGTGAACCATAAACTGTACGTAAAATAAAAATATGTTTGTTTAACTAATGAATGTAAGCTGATTTCATATCAACATGCAGAGCTGTATGCTAATGTGATTTTTTTTTGTCAAAAGGGGTAAAGGTCCACTTTAAGAGTGACCATGCTATACAGCCAGAGCACATGCAGGAGGTAGTGAAATGTCTAACAAAGTCTCTTCTTTTCATGCACAGATCAGCCAGTGGTGCTGAAGCACCCTTTTGCTTCTCCTCCCCTTCTGCTAATCCCACCATAGCCCCACAAACTGGCAATGAGAAGTAGGCAGAACTGTGATCACACAGTCACTGACTTGCTGCAGGAGGATAATCTTTGGTATCTGCAAGCATTCCTTCTTATATACTAAGCATGAGAAAGATTGTGCCATGACCATAGAGAGAGAAAAGGGTGCAGCAACACAGCAGTCTGGGGACTTCAGTCAGGGAGCATCAAAAGGCAATGATTGAACCTTCCAGAAGGAAGGACAGTGTCAGCATGAATTCAGAGTTGAGTGATACACAAATAAGATACATTTTTGTTTGTTTAACTGAATTTAGAGTCACTGTAAGGAAGGCATAGTAGGCCATGGTAGTATGGTAGCGGAACTTTGCGCACTTCTTCAATTGCTTTCAGTTATTGTGTGCTGTATAATTGTGCTGTAAAATGTACACTCATTTGTAGGAAAACAATCATGGATATGCCATAAACAATGCAGGTCTGGTTTGTACAAGCAGAATGGGACATCACATGGTCTGCTGCAGAATAAAAAGGTTGATGCTTTGAGTGGGTGACCAACCCCCTTAACTAGTCTTCCCACATTGGTCTCGCTAAAGGGGAAAAAAAACTATAATGTATTACCACATAATTGATTTAGTTATATCTCCTTCACTCTAGTTTTCAAGTTGGTAAAGGCCCTTCAAAGACTAGACTTGCAAGTTGGTAAAGGCCCTTCAAAGACTAGACTTAAAAGGCCATAACCTGACCAAACCGTGGCAGAACTGGCCAATGCAACTTTAAGGTTAATTAGGACAGTGTTAACTATGCATGTGCATCTGTACTGTCTAGTATTACAGCTATGCCATATATTACCTATTTGACCATAGGATATTAGAAGCTACAATATTCTTTATCATATATTGCACTAAAACATAAAGTAAAAATAATTTTTGACAACAGCACAGTATGATGCTGTTAAATTAGTGATAAAATAACATAATATGCATTGCTTTATAATTTAATATCGTGTCCCTATTAGTTGTACATTTACAGGAAAAAATGTATTATATGAGCTGAGGATAGCACAAATAGGACATGGATAAAACAGTCTCTAAATGATCATGCCTATGTTTTTAGGTTCAATATACGAATCCATGTGAAAGCCAATTTTCTTTCTCTTCTACAGCTAATTGCATGTAAGAGGGCAGGAGAATGTCCGCATTCATTGTTCCTTTCCGAAGCCGAGAACCCGAGTTGTACATCTCCGCTGTTGACATTGTGGCATCGGCATAGATCCTGATATCATTGAAGAAGAGAGAGAGACACATTTGCCATCTATTCAGCTCATGAATAGCTTCCCCATACTGCAGCCAAGCAGCAGCGGCACACACTTAATTGCATTTTAATAGCCAAATATGAAGTGTTCAACTCTACTCTTTCAAACTGAGAGGTACAGATGGCAGTGTTTCCAAAGAGACAGGCCTATCTTTTCATCTCAGTGGGGGACAGAGGAGGGGGTATAAGTTACTCTGCGGCAGACACTATTGAAGGTTCTTTCTCAAGCAGGTATAGAAATAATCTGTTTTTCATCATCTTGTTATTGCAGCACAGTGTGTTGTACAAAGCTCACTCTACTGCTGTGTTACTAGTGTACCAATGTCAACATTACATATATACATATATATAGATATATATTGATATATATCTACTGTATATATATCTATATCTATATATAGATATAGATATATATGTAACTCCTACAGGTAATAGTAAGCCTTCTATACTAACAGAAAAAGTAAATATAATTTCAGTTTCAGCAGAGAAAGCTAAAGTGATAAAAAACAAAAGAAAACATTTTGCCAATTGAGGGATTAAAATAACCTGATAGCCTGCCCACTCTGTTGTAGACACCTACCCACTGCTTCCTTACTCTGAAACCAAGCGGAGCCCTTGAAAATACCTAGTGATTCTGAGCAGGGGGGAGTTGTGACCCTCCCTCCCTACCCCCAAGATGGATAGCAGTGCATCTAAACAGCCACTTATTGGGCCGAAGAAATGTCACGTGGGGGCAGAGAAAGGTTCTTAGCCTTCTGTAAGCTCTAATATTGAGCTAACACATGGCACAATACTCAGGTTCAACATTATAGGGTTAGGAGTAGGGGTAAGGTTAGTTTTTATAGGGGATTGAGGTAGGTAAAATTTTAGGGTTTAGTGGTTAATTTCCAGTGTTAGGGTGAAGGTTAAGAGCCCATTTCCAATGCTGAACTTTACAAAAGCATGCATTTGCATGCATTTTCTTTCAGTTTGCTTGTATCCTTTTTCTTTTTAACTTTTGAGCTTTTTACTCTACCTGCACTAGATGACTGAAGACTTGTATGGACTGCCCTTTGATACTGTTGAGCTAATGTATGAGCGGCATACAGAAGTCTGTCCAGCTTGCCATCTCCAATGGGTTTATGGGATAAGTTTTAAATATTCAGGTGATTAGTTGTTAATTTTATGGATTTGGTTATGTTTTAAGGTTCGGGAGAAGCAGGATGGTAATGTGTTAGGTTCCATCCAAGAGTTAGTATTAGTCATCTGCACAACAAAAAATTTTTGTTTGGGGCGAAATGAACAAAAAGGGAAAAACCTTTTCATCATTTCGTTTGATGAAACAAATAATAATGCTGTTTCGGATTCGGAGGGAACAAACATCAGAATCCGAAAATGCGAAATTTAAAAAGCAGAACTCCCAGTGGCCGTATTGGTTATAAGCATGTATGGGCGCCGCCATCTTGGATGCAGCAAGATGGTGGTGCCCATATGAAACGGATTAATATATGCCCGAATATATTTTTTGTATATTCGGACATATAATAATTAGTTATTTCGGATTCGGACAGACAGCTGTATCGACTGAATTTTGTGATTCAGCAAGTTCGTCTGAATCCGAATGCACAACTCTAGTTAGCATAAGGTTAAGAGTTTGGGCATGTAAGACAATGTTTTGTTTTTATGTTTGTCTGTAATGACCCCCCCATTCTGCCAGATAAAATGCTTGTGGTGGCATTCAGGTGCATAATTTTTTGTGAATAACTAATATTCTTACTAATCATATTAAGTCACCTGTGACATTTCACAACTGTGAGAAGTTTGGTGTGTTTTAGGTATTTAACTGGAAATTAACCATGAATGCAGCAGGCAGGGCTTTATCTGTAACACAAGAAGCTACAACACTGAAGTGTAAATAGGTGTTAAAATAAAGAATTACGGCAAAACAACTATAACATTTGTTTTTTGAGATCCTTGTTTCTGGGAAAACAACTGCTGTGAATTGAATGAACCCTGCTGTTTTATTTCTTCATGTCTGAAAAACTTCAGTCAATAAAGTTTTGTATAAGAGACTATTATATAAACATATTTTATGAAATGTAGGATCTATTCACAGAGCAAGATTTCTGTATAGCTAGCGTACAGTCTAGTGTGACTGGTTTGCCAGGGGCAGTACAAAGCATACCTTTCCGTGTAAAATAGAAGGTTCCAGACAATAGCCCTAATTGTCAGTACAGTCTGACTAGTCAATCTTTCTTCCTGTCCCTGCATAGTTTGTGCATTTGTGTTGGTGGAATAGTGTACTGAAATAGTGTACTGTGTTCCAGAATTCTCCCACTCTGAGTCTGTTCACCAAGGACCAAACTTCTAGCAGAATAGGGTGACCATTTGCCCTGCTCTTTTAGAAGTCTGCTCTAAAGTGAGCAAATCGCCTCTCCACCTCCAGCTTCAGCATGACTTTTGTGGCCATGACATCTGATCCCGTAAGTGTGTTACTAAGGTTTATTAGGGGATACACGGTTAGAATTTCAAACAAACTAAATAGATTTCGAAATGTTCATTCAACTTTCTAATTGTTGATGTGGTCAAATTGACAATCGATGTTAGAAAAATGTTCTAGCTCGAACAAACTTCTAACAGTGAAAGTGGTTTTGATTTGCAAACTTCATTCATTCCAAAATAGAATGTTAAATAAAAATGAAAATTAAATGAAATTTCAAAGGATTATTGGCAAGTTTCTGATGTCAGTATTGAATGTTCAGATGGGATATTTTATACAAATGTTCGAGCAAAAATCTATGCGTATATACCCTCCTTTAGTCACCTGGGTTAAGAGGATGGTGGCAAAAGACTGACGGGTTTTTGGATAGAGGTATGTAAATGTATGGAGGTGTGTTTGGGAAATCACTTTTGAGTAGAAGCCACAAACAGATGCAGCTCCAGAAACCTCTGTTAAAATATATATGTATTACCTTACAATATATTTAATCCAAACAGGTGCGAAAACATGTTTTTTCAAACATATATATTCTTTGTGTTCGCCTCCTACTGTACACTCACTCAAAGTATGTAAACCTGTCATACAAAGGCTTTAAATTCCCTTTCACATCCTTGGGAGTTTGAAATGCGCACACTGGTTTACTTTAATCTTTAGCACATCTGGCTCAGGATTATTTCATTTCTCCACACTTCACACTCTTCACAATTTGCAAATCAGGACCTGAATTTTAAGATACATTGTTGCAACTCAATAAAAATGTTTTAATTCTATTTAGCGGTAGTAAAACTATTTCCTCCTTTACCATCACCCGCTGAGCTCTCCCAGCCATCCACTGCCGATGATAGCCAGCAGTGGGCGGTTGGGGAAGCCAGCTAGGCTGCAAAAGCTCAGCAGGGGGTGCTGTTGCTTTTCAGCACTATGTCCCTTAACCCATGCTTTGTTTTCCCAATCATCCATTGCCATTTCCACTACTGTATGGTGGCAATGCTGGATCCACATACATTGAATAATCCCAGATATCTGCCATTATTAAGACATTGTCATAGTGGAATTTGTGACATGCTGTTTAATATGAGTGTGATTATTTGGTCTTATATCCTTTATTACCACCTAGATATTGCAACAGTGGTGTGCCCAATGAGTCTTCTTTCTTGTAATAAAGAAGCTTGGGCCTGCATGTAGTTGTGAGGCATGAGGTACGAGTGTAAGATAGGTGTAAGTCTGTGCATGCAATAGAGACATAAGACACTGCTTGTAATACAGACGTATGAGGCACTATGTGTAAAAGAAAAAAGTGAGGCACCACATGTAACCTTTTTACACAAAGTGGCTGATTAATACCATCACAGCACATCCATCAGATATGTGACTGGCTGACAAAACTTTTTACACCTTCATCTTCCCAGGTGCAGAGCAGTCAGTTGTCTGACAACATTACTAATGCAGTTTCACCCCCTCCTTCTCTCTGTGGCTCTCAGTGAACATTGCGCTGTTCCATAGCACAATGTAGCCCAAACCTGTCATTTAAAGGATTTGTGTATCTTCAGTTTAGCCTTGAAAACCACATGAAAATGCTCTCTTCCTTCTGTACATTATTATTTTTATTTTTTTTTGACATTGGCACATGTCCCCCATTGCAGTCCTTGGTTTCCTATTCCTTTTCTTTTTACAACAGTTTATTTATTAGTCCTACAAAAAGAACCAATTTCATGTCAAGACTTCAGTTGAGTTCAGAAAGAAACTCAGATTCTCTGAATTTTGCGAAACTGGTCACAAATAGAACCTGGGAAGATTTGCTCATCCCTAATGACAACATGTACACCAGACATGTTAGAGACACTGCGTGTAATAGCGAAACAAATAAGGTCATGCATGATACGCTGCCCCTGATTTACCTAAAAGCATGTTCCTTTTGCAATGGACTTTTATCTCAACTTACTCTTTGCAAAATGAATTTTACCACATTCCCTAAGCTAAGTGAAAATTCCCTTGCAAATTAGTAATTCACTTTGCAAAGTGAATTGCTTTGTTTTTTTACTACTTTTATAAATAAACTTCACTGTGTGCAGTTCTGTGTGTAAGGCTGGGTTCACACCTAGGCGTATCGAATATGCGCGTTTGTAGCACGTTTCGTGACACACGTTTTTACCGCGATCCGCGGTAAAAAACCGCGCGACAAACACGCGTTTCCGAGGGCTACTTGGCTGTATCCCAATGGAAACGCGCAACAAAAACGCCCCAAAGAAGCTCCTGTACTTCTTTGGGGGTGTAGGGCGTTTTGTAGCATGTTCATACGGCCTGTAATACGCCCAGGTGTGAACCATACCCATAGGAAATAATGGGATTTCGGTGTTTGAGCGTTTTGCAGAGTGTTCAAACGCGCTACAAAACGCCCAGGTGTGAACCAGGCCTTATAGACAGATGTGAGCCACTGCATGTAACAGAGAGGCATAATGTGATAGGTGCAGTAGAGCAGCCTAGGGCACTTTTTATAACAGAGAAACCTGAGGCACTGTGTATATTAATATTGTGAAACACTGTGTGTATTAGGCACTAAATATAATAGAGAAGAAATAAATGGCGGTTCATTTGCTTTGTGTGCAGGAAAAAGGTTGTAAGCTCCTTAAGGGCAGGGACTGATGAGACTGTGCACTATATAAGGCGCTGTGGAAATTGTCGGTGCTATATAAATACCAATAATAAATTAATTAATTAAAAAAAGGTGGTCTCGGGAAATGCATGCTTTACGAAGATGCAGTGTGCAGATTTAAAACATAGAAGATATCCCTTAAAAACTTCTACAAAGTACACCCTGTCCCTCTTCTCCTGCTGCTACTCCTCTGGCTGCTATTGGAATCAATTTCTGGCTGTCAAAATGACAACTGTGACTTATTCTGTTTCACAGGAGTGGCTGCAGCAGCAGGGAGAATCTTTGATCTGCATAAGATATCAGTTAAAGCAACCTCACAAGTTAAAAAAAAATATATGTATGTATCATACAGTTGTAGAATTTGTAACATAAGTCATAAGTAATGTAGTACTAAGACTATAACAATAAAACTGCAATAAAGTTTCAGAAGCATTTCTTGTCATAAAATGCAATGTATAATGGATTGAAGAATAAGAAGCATGTTTAACACATTTAAATTTTTTAGTTGGGAGACTGAAATTAAATTATATGATATATAAATGTATCCTCAGGCGGTATGTTGATTTTGGTCGTACCAGGACCGTCCCTCAACAGAAGTGAAGATAAAAAAAACAGCTCTGCCTGCAATACTCACTTCCTTTTTGGCACTGTCCCTCACATTAATTTCTTTCTGCCACTTGATGTCCTCAGTGTTTTGGGTGAAATGACAGTTGGAAGATGGAGGACAGCCGGTGAATGCATTGGGCATCACCATGGTGCTGTGAATTCACATACAATGATGCAGAGAGTGGTGCAAATGTCAGCACATCAGTGCCACTTTCTCCTCATTCTGGTGGAGAACCACCAGAATGAGGATTCCAAGAAGAAGAGGACCCTGTGCATCCACTGTGTGGATCGCAGACTTCTGGAAAAAAATATGTATAAAAAACTAGGGGCCATGGAGATCAGACCGAAATGGGTCTTTAAAGAGGCAACATATACTGTACTTGCCCAATACGTGCCTTCTCTCCGGCACTGATCCCCACAGTAATTCCTTTCTGACACTATTAGACACGTAAGCCAGCAAAAAATTTGTTTTGTTTCATTTCGTTTTTCAGGATTTGGATCTGAAAGTCAATTCATTTCGTTATTCGGATGAATCCTAATTTTCGCTAATTTCGGATAAAAACTATAATTACGAGTAGAAAGTTTGTTGCAGAAAAGTGACATTAAATGTTTACTTTTTTCTCTATTAACTTTTGACAGTCCACAGCAACAATAAAAAAAAACAAAAAACAGCGTGTGGTTCCCCCCCCCCCCAATTCATCCCAGCCCCTTTAGGTCTGGTAGGAATTTTAGGGGGGGCCCCATGCAAAAAAAAAATGCATGGAGTCCCCCCTAAAATCCCTTACCATACCCTTGAACTGAGCAGCAGCCTGGCAGAACAGGAAAGGGTGGGACGATGATTATGCGCCCCTCACCATACCAGGCCACATGCTCTCAAAATGTGGAGGGAGCTTTGCCAGGGGGGACCCCCTGGCAAAGCACCTTGTCCTCATGTTGAGGGACAAGGCCTTATCCCTACAATAGAAAAAATGTGTTTTGTTCCCTGGAGCTCCGATATACCATATATATCCCTTTATGTTTATTGGGATAGGTCATCCAGGTCATGTAACCAGAGGTAATGAGCACAAAAAAAATGGTAACAGTGTTCTCAGAAGAAAAGACACCGTGAAAGATGGTTACTGAACAGACCGAGACCTTTTTCTTATAAAAAGTATAAACTTTATTTGTTACAAAATCTCATATTCCGCACCTGTTACTCCATTTCTACAAAAATGTTCATAAAAGAACAACGTTGTCCATAACATTCATACATGCATTCTTCCATACATACTATGCACTCACACAGATTACGGCAATTACTATCTTCAAACCTTCTAGAGGGGGAATTCTCCCAAAATAACTCTTGATCCCTCTCGGTACTTTTTTTCTTTTCCCGCTTTTGAAGATGCAAAAAATACCACAATAAGAGGGGGAAGAATCTGAACTGTAGTTTTACTTTGAGATATAGGTCTGACCTGTTTGTGGCACCTGATGCATAAAAAGTATATGGTTGTTCCGATACCTCAGGATTTTTCGGTACCGAAAAATCCTGAGGTATCGGAACAACCATAGACCAACCAGTTACCGTAAATAGTGCTTAACTAAAGGAAAATCCTCGGTCCCAAAAAAGGAGGACAATAAACGGACTAACCTCGCAGAGGTATTAAGAAAAACCCTGGGATCTGGAAAAGCTACAGAGGAATCAATTGCTGGTGATAGTGTTGAACAAACGGAACTCCCTGGATTCGAAAAAAAGGAGGGGTACGAGACAGCTAACTGTGAGTACGGTCGACTATTATACAAGCACCACTGGTCCCGCACAGGTCTCCCCCTTGAAATAGATCCAATACCAGGAGGAACTTCACTGCACTGGGAAAGTTTGAATAACTTTATAAAACAAAATAATTGAGACTCTCTAAACGAATTCACTCATCAAAAGGGTTGATATACTGAGACCAGAGCATATATACATGATCATAGTGGATTGTTTTTGCCTCAAATTGTACTGATTATAGAGACTTCCTTTTCCTCAATTACAGACAAACAGTCCCTATTTCATTATACTTTTTATGCATCAGGTGCCACAAACAGGGCAGACCTATATCTCAAAGTAAAACTACAGTTCAGATTCTTCCCCCTCTTATTGTTGTATTTTTTGCATCTTCAAAAGCGGGAAAAGAAAAAAAGTACCGAGAGGGACCAAGAGTTATTTTGGGAGAATTCCCCCTCTAGAAGGTTTGAAGATAGTAATTGCCGTAATCTGTGTGAGTGCATAGTATGTATGGAAGAATGCATGTATGAATGTTATGGACAACGTTGTTCTTTTATGAAGATTTTTGTAGAAATGGAGTAACAGGTGCAGAATATGAGATTTTGTAACAAATAAAGTTTATACTTCTATAAGAAAAAGGTCTCGGTCTGTTCAGTAAGCATCTTTCACGGTGTCTTTTCTTCTGAGAACACTGTTACCATTTTTTTTGTGCCTTATCCCAACAACCCTGCCCTGTGTTTGTGGAGGTCTGTGGCCAGGGGGGTTTATAGGAATCTGGGTGCCAGATGCTGCCCCCCCCCTGTGAATGAGTAAGGGGTAGTTGTTACCCAAATACAGTAAAATACTAAATAAACACACCATCTTCAAAAGTTCTTTATCTGACAAAAAAAAACACATCACAGTTTTTTGACCATTCTTTAAAACAAATGGCCATCCATGTAATCCACAGGTCAATCATGGCATCCAGCTATGTAGATCCACGTCAATCATCGCTGAAGAAAAGATATCCTTGCCGCCCGTCACCATGACTGATCCCGATGAACATCGGCTGCAAAATGACAGCTCTCCTTCCAAATGTCAACAAAGGGGCAGAGCGAGTCGTGACATCACAGGACTTGTTCTGCCCATTTGTTTCTATGATAGCTCTCGGTCCCCCAATGGAATGTAAAGAAATGTGAGGAACAAGTCCCGCAATGTCACGACTCGCTCCGCCTCTTTGTTGATATTCGGGAGGAGAGCTGCCCCAATGTTCATCGGGATAGGTCATGGTGGCGAAGCAGGGCCCAGGGGAGGAAGAGAGAGCTCACATGGTCCACCCTGAATATTTGTCTTCTCCCAGCATGCACCACTGGCCATTAGCCTCACACTGATTGGTAAGGGAGACATAGATGCTTATAACAATCCCTTATTGGTTGCTCTGGAATATGGCAAGGATACACTCAGCAGCAGGCAAATGCAAACGATAACAGATTGCTTAGGGGAAACCAAATGAGCATATACTAAAGATCAGCATCAGACTGAATACAATCTGACAATACTAAATTTACTAAGCACTCCTGCTTACAGGGTGCTACAACTATAAATTGCAACATTATTTGTATTAGTTGGTATTTTGCTTATATATATTTATGCCAGTTTTCCACTAGAAGGCAGTACATATTCATAGATTTTACAAGTCTCTTTTTATAGCAGTGACTGATAAACAGAATCCTACCTGAATAGAATATATGATTGCTCTTGCAGCTTATTTTAGCAGGAAAAATATTCGGTTTGCTGGGTTCTGAAATCCTTTTCACACATGCATTTAGATGTAGGTAAACATCATTAGAGCCTTCTACCTTTGTTCATCTTCAGCATTAACAGGGAAAAGCAAGGTAAGAAGTAGAAATAAGGTTGTAAGCTTTTTACCAAATGCTCTCTAACAAAGCGGCTTTTGAAATGCATAGATTAAGTCGTCCTTTTTTTCCTTAAAAAAGAAAAACACACAAACATTTAAATTGCCCTGTAATAACACAATGAAACGTTCAGGATCATTGCCTCCTAATAGTCAGATTCCTGCATGTAGAGACACGAGCAAATATTTTTAGTAGCGTTCAAGAAATCACGCACATGCATGAATAGGCAGTTGTAGGACATTGGTTCCAAAACACAGTATTAAATCAGTTTCAGTGACATATTTTATAGGTCTGATGTGAAAAATGTTCTTTGCCAGGACAAAGACATACTGTTTAAACTGGAATTTGTTGGAAATTCCGGTACTGGTTCCTTTTGAGATTTATTTATCAGTATTTAAAAGAGAGATTTTAGGAAATCCTTTACCTCTTAAGACTGCCTCAAATTCGTTCCATCATTTTAAATTCCCACTTCAAAATTTAAGGAACATAGCCCTAACCAAGCAACTGTGAAACAGTGAACCATTACAAGTAGGGATGGGTGAATCTGCACATGTTCAATTCAGAAGGTGTTCAGAAAATCCTATGTATAATAGGCAAGCTATTGTCAAAAAAGGGCATGGGGATCCGGGCACTGTCATTGGAACATTGAACAAAGCAAAAATATATATATATTAAAAAAAAACTATACAGCACAGAGAAGGTCCTTTAAAGAGGAACTTTACCCATATCTTCAAAATGACAACAAATACACCTTTAGAAATGTTAAGTAATGACACTCTATGAGCAGATACTTATTATAATTGCAGGCTTTGTATTCTTTGCATACCTTATTTTTTTTTTTCCTCCCCATTTTTTTCATGGTAGCCATTTTCACTAAGGGCCAATTAATATATTTACTTCCTGGGACTTCCTTTACCTTTACATCCTGGGCAGATGTGATTAGGACATGTGACCATGTACATCATCTCAGGGGAGGACAATGCCTTTCCCTGAGATCTTGTAAGATTACTGATGAGATTTCCCAGCAATGTGCTGTGAGGTAACTTTCCCAGGATGTAACACTTGGACACAGATTAAACCCAAATACCCAAGAGGACCAGGAAGTGTAAAAACAGTAATTGTAAGTAAGAGCAAAATATGTTTATTTAACTAATTAATGTAAGATAATGCTATATCAACATTCCTCTTCCCAATGTGGAGGATACTGATTATGCAGTATCCTCCACATTGGGAAGAAAGTCAAAATGGATAAGCCAACAGAGACAGGGCTCTATATGTTTCTGATTAGCAGGGTGGAATCAATTTGGTCATGGTATTTCAAGCACCAAAATTCTGTATAGATATAGGGTGTTACACCCCTCCCCCAAGAACATTTGTGCTCCTATGCACATGTACATTTTTGCCTTTTTTTACCATATTCTATTAAACATAATGTTTTTAAACTTTTTAAAACTACATTTATTGATATCCCAAGGGGTCTAATAACCCTCATGTGATAGCATAGTGCAGGTAACAGGTTCTCTTTGAGGAGTCTATTAGACCCTTGGTTCTCAACTGGTGGGTCGTGACCCAAAAGTGGGTTGCGACCCCGTGTTCAGTGGGCCGCCACGTGCCTTCCACTTTTCTAAGTGAGAGGCTCCTCAGCCTCCTCCTAGCACAGCACTATCAGTTCTTGCACTAAACAGCCATTCAAAATATGCTGCCTGGTGCCGAGTGTCAGCTTGAGGTGGGATGGGCTGGGGCTATGGCCATGAGGGAGCTCCATCCATACATGTATTTGTTACAGCTCCCTCGCATGTCCTGTAGAGGTGCATGGACTGGAATGACATCACATTCTGGCTCCCGAAACCTTTACAGGGCATGCAAGCAATGAACATATGGATGTCACAGCACCGCAGCCCACACTGGAGCCCAAGGCTGAGGATCCACCCCAGTTCTCATAAGGTAGGGAAACTGGGTGGATCTTAACAAAAAGAAAAAAAAATGTTTTGGGAGTCTGTATGTGAAATTGTTTCTCTGGTTATGTATCTCTGTCAGTGATTTTGAGGGCCCGTTCACACTAGTGCAGTGCGTTAATAGAACAGTCCCATGTGATTATCGCACTGTACCACATAGTCGCACCTACTACGTGTTCTGGTGTGGGAGGTGCATTGCGTTGCCATTTATTTGAATGGGACCCCAAACGCACCTCCTGCTGACACCGGAATGCGTTGTACCGCATTGCCGTGCGTTCCATTACAGTGCGACTTGGGTCACAGCTTAATGACCAAGAACAAATGTGGGTCCTGAGGTTACACAGGTTGAGAACCACTGTATTAGACCTTGGCCCAATTACCTCAATAGCAGAAGTCAGGATAGAGGGTGGATGTTCACTGATCTCCCCTGAATCTGTGAAAACTGAACACTCCTGGATTCAGAGCTGTCAAACCCTGGTCTCTCTGGCCAGGGAACAAGCTGATTGAGTGATTGACAGGTGAACCCAGGGCATATGACTAGTGTATAGAAGTGATCAGAAAGCTTTATAGCTGCCCAAATCACTGTAATGTGAAGGTCTACAACTAGGAGTAAACAATCCGAATGTCTAACAAGTTTTTTAAAATGTCAAAACAGGTTGCATAAAAACACTTCAAAACCATAACCCCACATTGCCTACACCAGATCCTAGCCTAGTATCTCTCATTATTCCAAAAATATTCAAAATATACACTTCAGGTATGTGTTTGGTAGTGATTGGCTAGCGTCAGGACAGTAAGCAAGCACTTAAATAGGCAGCAAAAAGAAATAAACTAGGCAGGTTTTTTATTGTAATAAAAATCAGAGTGTATTATCTGAGAGACAAAAGCCACAAGTATTGTTTAGAGGCTGGACAATATTTAAGCAGCTCCGTATGGCCACAATTTAAGAGGGAGAGACAATGCAGGTATTATTTTGAAATATGTGTGTGAGTGTATTTGAGAGACCATAACCCCAAATATTGTTCACTGGCTGAAGAGATTAGACAGGTTTTAACTCGCAATAAAGATTAGGCTATATTATTTGAAAGAAAATTGCCATGAATATTGTATAGTATGTATGCAGCTTGGTTGGGCTGCAATACATGAGGTAGCAATGAGCCAGGTTTTATCTTTAGAAAAAAAAACATTAGAGTGTATTGTTTGAGAGAAAATAGCCACAAATAATGTACAGTGGTTGGATAGCATGTAAGCAGTAGCGATGAGCAAATGTGCCAGTGTTGGATTTGAGAGGCAAACATCGGAAAGTGCAAACTTTGTTCTATGAGGGGTGAATTCTGAAAATATATTCTGTCCATTTTCAGGACTAATTCAAATTACATGCTTCAGAGTTGCCTTTAAGCTGTATGTGATGTTTTAGACCAGCACAATTGTCACGGTCAACGATGCTGTATTCTGGCAACACATACTGTATTTAACAAGTGTAATTGATTATTTTACTTTTACATTATTCCTTGGCTTCGGCTTAAAAACAGGTATTTTATAGGTAGCTTTTTTTGCTGTAACACCTAATTTTTATCAATTAGTAATAGCTTGGAAATTAGCTGTGGCAGTCACAACAAATCTAAAAGGTATTGGAAGATTTGCACTTCGAAAAAATAAAAATTAAGCAAAAGTGATAAAATCCATAAACAAAGAGTGACAAAACAGTTTCATAGTAAAGCTTGTGATCTTCCTTTTGTGCAAAACCACACTGCAGCGTCTAGAATGTTTCATAAAATGTCAAAACAGAGTGCACAAAAACACTTCAAAACCACAACACCATATAGCAGAGATGAAGAGTTGTTATGCTAAAAAAAATATTATAGTGCCATATTTTAGAGGCAATAGTTAGACATACACCACAGTGGTAGGAGAGTATGCAATTTGATTGGGCTGCAATGTAAGATGAAGAGATGAGGCAGTTGTTATCATGAAATAAAAATTATAATTGAAGATTAGAGACAAGGCAGGTGTTAATGTGAAAAAAAAAATAGAATGTGTTATGTCAGAGACAACAACCAGAAATACTGTACAGACTCACTGCAAATTATGTAAGCAGTTTTACTAGGCTGCAATTGAAGAGGTAGATAGGAGGCAGGTTTTTTCATGAAATACATTTTAGAGGGCATTATTTCTGAGACAAAAGCCAGAAATATACTACAGACTCCATGCACATTATGTCGGCCTTTTTACTATGCTGCAATTTCAGAGGCAGAGACCGGGCTGGTTATATAATGAAATAATAACAGATTGAATGTTTTCATAGACAACAGCTGGAAATATTGTATAAACTTGATAGTCACCACTGAAGCTGTCGGCTGCATTTTGAAAGGAAACACAGCTTGCAGGTTTTTATCCCAAAAATCCACATTTAAGTGGATATATCTCATAGGAAAAAAAGGAAGAAATATTCTACATATTACATAGACAGCATTGCAGAAGAGCACTGGAGGAGGCAGCAATTTAAAAATGACTCATAACATGCAGCTGTTCAGGCCAAATATACACAATAGTGTGTATTTTTTTAACGGAAATAAAGAAACATATTGTGCTCACTGCAAAGGCATTATTTAACAAATTCTTGTAGGCCTCATTGTCTAAACCACATCCCACATTTAGCTTCGAAGAGCAAAAAAACATATTTAAAGTTTATATTTTGCACATCAAAATGGAAGGAATATGTTACATATTGCATAGGCACAATTTAAAAAAAAGGCTGCATTTTTAACAGGAGGGACAGCAGTCCGCTTTTATTAAAAGTAAAAAAATCAACTTTCAAGTGTATTTATTTCACAGTAAATAGGCAGCTAAATACAGTAATATCTCTGTTATTCGACTAACTGGTACTCTCACCTAACCGACACAAAAAAATCCACTGTGCACTCACTGTTCTGCTGATCTGCGACCTTCCAGGACAGGCATAGAGGGCTCTGTAGCATGGGAAGGTAGAGATTACAATATACTGATCTCCAGTCCCAATGTCCGGCAGCCACAGTGCACACAGCATTACAGCACCTGTATTAGAGCACCTGTATTACAGCACTTATACTAAGTGTGTCTGTTTGTCTTAATTTGCTTTTGATTATTTCATTTTAATATTAATATGAAGCCAATACAGATTTTATGCTGTGGTATGGTATAGTATGGGGTATAGCATTCGTTAAACCTATTTTTAATAGTAACTCTCCAGCAACCAGAAACTACATTTATCCAGAATCTACCAATCCCTGTGGATGCCAGATAACGGGGAGTTTACTATATTGTACTGACTTGATACAGAGTATTTACAAAATTTAACTTGGCCGCATTTTAAAGAAGACAGACACCCCCATGATTTGTGTGCTGTATTTTGCTCCATTTCTGTGAATTGCATTGCAGTGGGTTACATATTATTGTGTACCACCCTTTGTATTCACAGTGAATAGACCTTTATTTTTTACATTTCTAAAAACAAAATTAAAAATATATAGTTTTGGGGTTTAGTGTCTAAGGTTGTAGTTTAGTGTTTATCTAAAAGTAATACAGCTAAACCATTTTTATTTACCTGGTCCCACATAGAAACTAGTCAATGGTCTTGATTTTAAAATTGTTCTATCTGTGTAGACATACCTTTTATTTTGTATGATCTCCTTCATACTTTAAGATCTGTATACACTATCTGGGCAAACGTTTGTGTAAACCTGACCATCACACCTGTATAAACTTGTTGGACAATCCCAGTCCAGGACCATTGGCATTACTATGGAGCTGTGCCCTTTCCACCCTCTTTGTGGCTATTACAGCCTGTCTGTGGGAACTTGTGCCCACTCAGCCAAATGAGCTATTGTGAAATCAGGTACTGATGTTGAATGAGAAGACATGGCTTGCAGTCGGCGTTCTAATGTGCCCTGATGGTGTTGAGCAGGGTTAAGTTCAAAACTCTGTCCAGGCCACTCAAGTTTCTTCACAGAAATCCCATCAAATCATGTCTTTATGGACTTGGCTTTGTACAGAGCTGCACAAACTGTTGGCGCATATACATCCTGTATAATAATACATACAGTCATGCTGGAATAAGAAATTACCTTCCCAAATTATATGATTTTTTAAAATGTCTTCATTAACATTACCCTTTATTGGAAATACCTGAACATAATAATTAGCAGGGGCATCCACATACTTTTGGTCATTTAGGTAGGTGTGATGGCCAAGTGTTCACAATTGTTTGACCATATAGTCTACAGTATGTAACCATTTCCTGCCGTCTGTATGCATATATGTGGCAGCATAGAGGTGGGTCTTATTCTCTGCTGCCACATATATGCGCCATTGTTTGTGTTAGGAGCACATTCAATCACACATCCCAAGCACTGGGACTGTGCTGTCAATCCTGATTAGGAGGCGGTAGGACAGGACAGCTAATCACAGTGATCACATGATCTGGAAACTCATGAAACCCTTCTTCCTGTGTGACATATCAGTAGAGAGATGTGTCCATTTGTGTCTGTTGGCTGATTGTAGGAGAGCATTGTCTGGGGAGACCTCGTTGTCACTGCTGCTGTGTTTGTATGACGTTTAATCAGGTACATGTTGTGTATAACATACAGATAAGCACATACTGTACATGCCTTAGAACAGCTACACATGTGATTACTCTATAATCACAATAGCTCGATTAAACAAAAAAAAGAAAATGGGTGGGATCTCGGAAAGCATTAAATCCATTAAATGCATTGGTGCAACGCGGTGCCATTAATGCACCTTGTCGATGCAACACACTTGCTTACGTCAGGGTGCACTGCTAAAAAATGGTGCGTGCATTTGGGGAAAAAGGTATTTTTAAAGAAAATCATTATATGGTATTTTAAACAGTTTCTGCAGTAACTGCAAAGTTTCTGTAATGTATGTATGATACCTGATAATTCGATTTCAACGAATTGATCTCCCTGAAGGTAACATGCCCACTATTGTTTCAGGGCCTCACTACAGGTACAAACAACACAAAATACCCACATCTGTGATATCCCTACATCCGGTGTAGGGGGATTTATTTTGGGGAGGTGCTGGGTCATGGTAATGGCAAAAAATATGCAGCTAAGGTTTAAAAATTATATATATTTTTGACTTGTAGACCAGTTTTCCTTTGATAATGAAACAAAATCAGGAGATAAATGGGACATCTGAGATTCCTGGGTGCAGGAATCCCAAATCGCCCATAGTAAATAAAATTGTTGAAATAGTGAGCTTTGTATCACTTTGTGTTCCTAATTCAGATTGAACAATATACAGTATACCTTACAGTTTGAGACAAAAAAAATAAAATAGGCAAACAAACTTGATTGTTCAAAGTTTCATTGACTTTATGGAATCATTAAATATTGATGTCTATATAGATATTTTTCAACCCAAATTTAGATTTCCCCCTAAAAATAGGAGCTTGATTTCCAGGAACCTTATGGGAGCCACCTTTCTTGGGGAAAGACATGTTGGCTTCTCATCTACTAACCAGGTGGAATCCGTATGTGTTTTGTATGTCAGGAACATATAGAGGTTCTCTGATTTCTGTTTCCAGGACACAATGTACAGGAAAATAAATGGTTTCCTGCATATTAAAGCAAACTAGAAGAGCATTCTTCTGTCCCAGTGCTTTAGTGTGTGTTTTTGGAGAAACGGGGGTATTTCACATAAATCATATTGAACAGAATATCCAGACTTAAAGTAACTGCAATTGCCAGTGTGATTAGCTGGATCATATGGTGTTCAGATACCTCAAGCTGGACCTGTTGTAATATACCTTCATGGGACAGCTAGTTTTATTGATGGTAACCTCGATAAATATGGCTGAAAAGTGAAAACAACTGAATACAATTAACTATCATTTCAATCAATAAATGCTGAATTTTAGGTTTTAAAGGGGTTCTAAACCCTCCGTTTTTTTTGCCTATATCTACTGCTAACAAGCAGTAGATATAGGCAAGAAGTTTTAAAAAAAACAAAAACGCTTGAACTGGTTTTAAACTTACCTCGTTATCGCTGCTCGATCCCGCGCTGAGAATCAGGAAGTGATCGTACGGCCGCAAAGGATCTTGGGGCGGGCGCATGCGCAGTTCCGATTCTCGGCCGGGAGACGAGCAGAGACACAAGGTAAGTCTATGGACGCGTGCACCCGCCTGCAGACACCGCTGGATCGGAGAGACAGACCAGTCAGCGCTGGATCGGAGTGACGTCACACCGCTGGAGGGACACATGAAAACATGGGGAAAGAAGAGGAAGATCAGAATAAGATACATCATTTGAGGTAAGTGCTAACATTTACATGGGGGGGGAGGGGACATTGTTTTTGGCTTCAATGTCACTTTAAGTATAGTCAGATTTAAAATTACACAGTAAAAGTGCAGACACAGTTTAAAATGAAGCATTGAGATAATTAAAGATACACAGGGAATGCTGCAAAGACACATCTAAAAAGTACAAAATATATATTTTTGTAAGTATTTTTAGGAATGCTTTGTTAATAGGAAGATATAACAAATATATAGTGGGGGTTCTCAAATTTGACTGCAAAAGTGGAAATGCACAGCTGCAAACAGGGTTGCCAACTCCTCACAATTTTTTTTACTGACAAAATGTAGAGAATTGTTTGATGGACCACTTTTTTTTTACCAATAGCCTGATAAATGACAGGAACAAAAATAATGAATTTTTAGAAACAATGAATACAATACTCACAACAAGTAAACTGTCTTGCTTAGTTAAAAAGTCAAACAGTAGGCGTAACTAAATGATTAATAGAGTGCTTTGAAGTGATGTCTAGTCTTCTATTTTATTTTCTCTTTGTTGAACTGATAACCATACCTGAAAACTTTTAAAAGTCAGTAAATGTGAAATAGGGGTGAGAGAAAGGGTAATAGTGGTGCACATAGCGGCGTGTGTTGCGATGTGTGCACCACACCAAAAACAAGGCAACAGTTGATGTGTCCTCAGGGTGCCCATACACTATGCTAATTTTGGCCAGTTCTTAAGGAACCGGCTCAAATCCACACACTGGGTGCCGCTGTCGGACCCTTTCAGCCGGCATCTCTCGATCAAAGGAGCCGGTCAGAAAGTCTTTGTACGATTGGTAGCCAATTAGCTGACCGGCTCTGGTCGTGTGTTCTAACAGCGGCCGACACCCGCTGTGAGGATACAATGCAAACAGCAGGGATTCCTCAATCGACAAACTCGTAGTGTTGATGGAGGAATTTGCTCTATTTTTTTTTTGTTCAGCTCGCTGGTTGAACAAGAAAAATTGAGCACTGTATGACCAGCCTTAGTGCTGCAGCAAACTGAAGGGTTTACTAGCAATGTCCCAGTGTCAGTGGAGGAAAGAAATGCTCCAGTGTCAGTGGTGTTAATGGAGTAAAGAAATGCCCCACTGTCAGTGGCAGGGCAGCCTTCAGAAATGTTGGGGCCTCTTAACCGGCTTTAAATTGTTTTGTTTCATCTTGTTTTGCTTCGGATTTGGCTTTATTTAGTTTTTCGGGATTCGGACGAAATTCGTTAGCGGTAGTCTGTACGAATGCTCATTTCCGTTTCATGTTCATATAGTTCGTTTAATTGCAGCAAAGTGACATTAACATTTTTTTTTATTATTGTCACTTTGCTGCAATGAAAATTCGTCCACAAACGAAAATGCGTACAGACTACCGCTAACGTATTTCATCCGGAAAACAAATCTTTCCGAAATGAATCGCACATGTCTACTGGATGCAGGGCTTACGGTTAGTTCACAACATAAGCAGTGCACTCTGGTCCGATTCTGGCCAGAACGCACTGCCCGCATTGCGGCCGGCTCACTTTTTTTGCCGGGCTGGAGGGGCCGTGCCAGGCCATTGAAGTGCATGGCACCGTAGCCACGCCCTCCGGCTGCAATGCGATCGGCGCATAGGGATCGCAAGGCACTTTGTGCCTGCAGTGCGTTCTGGTAGTGCTTGCAGCATTTTAATCGTATCGCACTCGAACGCACTGCAGGTACAATGTGCCTTGCGATCCCGTGCGGGCGATCGAATTGCGGCCGGAGGGTGTGGCTACGGTGCCATTCACTTCAATGGCCCGCCACGCTCCCTCCAGCCCGGCACAAAAAAGAGCGCCGTCCACAATGCAGGCAGTGCGTTCTGGCCAGATTTGGACTGGAACACACTACTTATGGTGTGAACTAACCCTTAGTGACACCCTGGACTCAGGGGTTAGTGACGCGCTGGATGCAGGGCTTCGTGACCCCCCGGACGCAGGGCTTCGTGACCCGCTGGACTCTGGGCTTCATGACCCGCTGGACTCTGGGATTAGTGACGCGCTGGAGGCAGGGCTTGATGACGCACTGGACGCAGGTCTTAGTGATGCGCTGGACGCAGGTCTTAATGATGCGCTGAACGCAGGGCTAAGTGACACACTGGACGCAGGACCGACCTGAGACCCCAGACACATACCTGAGAGTGATCCTGCAGAGCCCACCATAGATGCTGATTGACAGCAGCAGTGGGCGGGTGCATTAGCTAGTTTGCTATTGGCTATTGCAAAGTGCCTTTTTCTATGCCTTTTTTTTCTCACTGACGGCGGGCCGTGGCTCCCGATGTCAGAAAAGAAAAAGAAAAAAACGATCGCAGAGAAATGTTTACTCTGCTCGATCAAGCAGAGTAAACCTTTCCGGGAGGACGGGAGCCGCTATCTAATAGCGCAAGACTCCCGGAGCGTCCAGGAGAGTTGGGATGTCTGCCCTCCTTCCCAGCTCCTCTTACCTGCTCACCTGGCCTCCTCTGCCACTGGAATGGCCGGAAGTGACGTGATGTCACTTCCGGCGGTCAGAGATCATAATAGAAGAAAAGCTGATCTCGGCGCGATGGGGACCCAGCAGAGGCGGCTCTAGACTTTATGAGACCTTGGATGACCGCCTAACTCGCCTAATTAGAGATCCGCCTCTGGGCCCCCAGACTGATCCGATGGTAATAGATAATGCTGGGGCCCGGCACTGCTACGGCCGGTCTCCTCCTGTGCTGCGGGGGGCCCGGCCGGCCTCCTCGCTTGTCACCGGCGGCCGATACTCATGTAAGGGTCCCGGGCGGGCCCCTAAGGCTGCCCGAGCCCCTTACATAAGTATCGGCGGTACCCCCTGACGGCGACCTTGGTCAGTGGAGGAAAGAAGTGCTCCAGTGTCAGTGAAGGAAATAAATGCCCTGGTGTCAGTGTCAGGAAAGAGGGGAATAGAATTGTCTTGAATTTTTCTCAGATGGGGCACCTTGAAGTGTGACTATTATACTTTTCTTGGCTTTCAAAAGTGTACAACAGGTAATATTGAACAAGAACATTTGCACTGAGATTCAGCTGCATGTATCCCCACCGCTGGTACTGTCAGTGCTCCTCCATCTTCTGAAGTTCTAAGTCCTGGGCAGCTGGATCAAGCTGGTTGCAAGCAGTGCCAAGGTAGTGCTCTGGCTTTTCCAGATGCATGCTTGTGTGAACAGCACGAGAAACAGCAGCAAATGGCTGTTTAGCTGACTGTCTGCTCCATATTTCAAGGTCCTATGCTGAACAAATTCCAGCCTCAAATGCCATATCCCTATGTGAAGAGTTATCCTACCTCTTGTTCTGCTAATGAATCTGAAATGTTGTATTTCCTATCGCTTTCTGTCTCAGTGACAATGGTCTCCAGGATATATACAGTAGATAGGATGAATATACCTAAAGAGGACACAGAGAGCCAGAAAAATAAAACATAAAAAACTCGATGGAGATTTTTTTTCTTTCCTACTTATTTCGAAATGAAAAAAAAAAGTTTTGGCTTCACATTAGGACTTTAAGCAAATGACACATTTCCCAACACAGTGACACCATCTGGAATTCAGCACCTTTAGTAAGATGTAGCATTTTGTAAAGTGTCATAAAACTGCCAGAGTAAATATATTTTACAGTACACAGTGTCTGTGAAAAATAAAATGAAATGAAGGCTTATATTTGCTTGAGTGACTAATAATTTTGCCAAAATAACGAATCATCCCGAAAACGAAACATTCAAACATAACGATTATGACCAAATTATTTGCTTGACGAATAGAAACAATGAAACGAAACAAATGTGTTGACAGTGCACATGCTTACCCCTAAACAGATCACCATTAGGTCTCACGGGCTGATCAAGAGGGGATCCGTGCATCAAAGCAGGATGGATCGGATGTCAGCGATGTGACATCCTTGTTTGTCCAGTTTTTTCCTCCATCTTGGGATGAGGAGTCAGAGATAGGAGGAAGGGAGGAGACGTGTCCGTTTACATCAGATTAATATTCGTGGATATTAAGGAATATACTGTATATATAATGTATATACAGCATATATATATATAGTATGAATGTGCATAAATATATATATATATATGTACAGTATATA
>NW_017307919.1:2000-2451 GCF_000935625.1 Nanorana parkeri | reverse complement strand
GCAGGATTGCTGACCGCATGCCATGGAGGTCGCCTGCAGAGCAATGGAGCCAAGCAACGATGTCTGGAGAGAAGATCCAGTACAACCAGGAGAACCAAAGAGTGTTCAACGGGAGAGTGCCATCTCCCATAGCAACCAGGAGAAGGTTGCCACCAGGAGTGAAAAGCAGCAGTGGAGATGCAGCGCAGAGTTTTGTTCAACCTGTGGGTGTGTTTCAATCTGCCAAGGATTCCCAGGAGGGAAACGCATGTGATCGTGCAGTACCGTGTGCAGCATGTGGCCGATGGGGTCATGGGTGTGTGACATGCCCTGAGCTGTGGGGTACTCTGTGGGGTACCCCGGGAGATCCTGATGGGCATAAGAGGGAGCCTGCAAGATCAGGCTCTGAAGAAATTGTGTCTGCAATCTTTCCAGGCAACAGTGGAAAGTTTCCTGTTGTGCCGGCAGGGGG
>NW_017307919.1:0-505 GCF_000935625.1 Nanorana parkeri | reverse complement strand
CACGGATAACCACAAAAATGCTTTATTGTTGGAAAAGGATGCTTTTGTGTTAGACTATGGAGAGGTGAACACATCTGCTGGCCTAGAGAAAGGGGCTGCTGAACACTTTTTGGACCAGGGGGCGTGTGTTGCAGCGGCAGGTTTCCCTTTAAAGTCGGAAGGGCCGAGACAGAAAAGAAGGCCAGCGGAAATGTCACCTGTAACCCAAGAGAGGGTTAAAAAGGATGTGGTGGAAACGCCAGAAGGTACTGATGTAATGTCATTGATGAATGTGTTTCATGTACAACCTGACAAAGGTGTCTCTGTAATAAAGCAAGAGGGGTTGGTTGCTGGGAGCAACAACACCAAAACTGCATGGGTCAGTAAAGAGGGAGTGGTGTTTAGAAAATTCCCTACTGACAATGACTTGAGTCTTGCATGGCGTGAGCTGACTGAATGGGTCATTGGGAAGACTGCTAGGGACACCAAAGTGATTGAGGGGGTTAGCGTAGCAATGGACTGCCAG
>NW_017307918.1:315895-338545 GCF_000935625.1 Nanorana parkeri | reverse complement strand
TTTCGCCTAAGGCCTCGCAAACTCTAGAGCCGCCTCTGGATGGTGGTAACGCACACCATGCATCGGTCAGATGGAGGTAACGCACAGAAAGCGAATGCATCGGTCAGATGGCGGTAACGCACAGAATGCAACAGTCAGATGGCGGTAACGCACAGAAAGTATCGGTCAGATGGTGGTTGTATCGGTACTCGTACTCAGACCCAAAAAAGTGGTATCGGTGCATCCCTAGTGGTAACGCACAGAAAGCATCGGTCAGGTGGAGGTAACACACAGAAAGCATCCGTCAGATGGAGGTAATGCAGAGAATGCATTGGTCAGATGGAGGTAATGCACAGAATGTATCGGTCAGATGGCGGTAATGCACAGAATGCATCGGTTAGATGGAGGTAACACACAGAATGCATCGGTCAGATGGAGGTAACGCACAAATTGCATTGGTCAGATGGAGGTAACGCACACAATGCATCGGTCAGATGGCGGTAACACACAGAAAGCGAATGCATCGGTCAGAAAGAGGTAACGCACAGAATGCATCGGTCAGATGGCGTTAACACACAGAATGCATTGGTCAGATGGCGGTAACGCTCAGAATAATATGGCCGCAGTATTGAAGGCAAAAGGTGGCCCAACTAAGTACTGATGGTGTGGTCATAATAATCTGGCCACTCAGTGTATAGTGATTTAGTGTAGATCGCCATCAGATTCCAACTGACTAAATCATGTTATTGTGTCTATTTTATACTCTATAAACTGCTTTCAGGAAACAATTGACTGCAGGAATCCATACTGAGGACATGGTCAATAACACATAAATCAATTACTCAGAATATACAGTAAAACATGCAGACATCAGTATTAGGTTTTCCAGTGTAGACAAAACCTTCTTCGCCCTCCGGTGCCAGCTCCTCCTTGTCCCCCTCAGAGTCCGGTGCCACCGCTGGCTGGCTGCTGCAGGGTCGGCGGCATGAGCGGAGCCTCTATGCATGTCCCATCACTCCGGGCGGGCTCTCTCCTCTTTCTCCCTCTGCTCCCGTTGGGAGGGCTCTCTCCTCTCTTTCCCTCTGCGCTCCGGCAGGCCTTTGGGCAATGCCCGAATACTCAGTCCGCCCCTGGAAGATGGCAGCAATTTCTCTGGATCCGCTGCTGTCAGATGAGGTAAAGCTGTAGAGGCGAGTTAGGCGACCGCGAGGCCCTCCGTGAGTGCGAGGCCTAAGGCGACCACCTAACTGGCCTAATTAGAGAGCCGCCTCTGCTGTATGACAATATGTGTATGCGGCCTCCATGGGGGAAGCTGGCTTTGGGTGTGTGAGGAGTCAGACTACATTCGGAAGGTATTTTCTAAATCCCATTAATATACCACTTTGCTTTGTAGAGGCATTAGCCATATACATCTGGGGGTAGGAGACTGAAAAATATCTGAGACAAGAAGTTTCAGAGAAATGTCTCCTGTAAACAAAAAATGTCTGCGTGGGCCAAGAGAAAAAAACATGTAGGGTACTTACCAAGAGGCCAGTATGGGTACACATGTGCAGCCCTGTCCTCAGGATTATGGGCAAACATGCTGTAGGCAAGTGTCGCAAGCATGCTGGTATCCAGGCACGCAGAGAAACGTGCACGAAAATGTGCAAGAGCGCGTGCATGTAATTATACACAAATGTAATGGAAATGTTGAGCACAGATGTTAACATGCACACGTGCATACGTCAGATGGCCTAAAAGGATCAGTGTGAGCACTAAGCCGTGCATGACCCTGGCTGATGACTTCTGCTTTTTTACTTCCGACTTGGCACTTCACCTGAACTCCAGATTTACCCATGTATGACTCAGGCCTATGACCTTGCTTCTGACAATCGATTCAGCACCTCACCTGTGTATCTGATCCTTCTGTGCATGACCCCGGCTTGTGACCTCGACCCAGATTACCAAATCAACTCCGACCTTGCAACATCAGTTCTTGTGGATACATTACCCTGGTCAACGCACTCGGCAGTGATCTCTCGATCATGTTAAAAATAAGCCGAAAATCCTACGATTCTCGGCTGGTTTTTCAACATGCTCGATATACAAAAGTCGTGCGACCGTACATTAGAAACGGTCGCACGCCTTCCATACACTGCACGATTCTCATACGATTGCGGAATTTCACACGATTCTGGTCTGAGAATCGTGCAGTGTATGGGCACCTTAGAGGTGCCCATACACCTTACAATTATCTGCAGATTTTCTGTGGTCAGATGGAAAAAGTGCAACAGATTGGCCAAGGTGGAGATAACTCCATCCACACAGTTAAGTGTAAATGGAGGAATCTGTTGCACCTTTTCCATCTGACCACAGAAAATATGCAGATAATTATAAGGAGTATGGCCAGCTTAAGAAAAACATGAATGTCAATACGTTCTGGGAAGCCTCCTCTGCGTTTCAAATAGCAATGTAACAGAAAGTGGCAGGGGGGGGATTATATAGAGTTAGGTATGGAAATAATTTAACACCGACACAAGTTTTGTTATTTTGGCTGTTTCACCAAATAAATTCAAGTTACAGTTGCAATGACAAATAAAACATTTGGACTTAAAGTGCAATATTTCAGCTTTAAGTTGAGGGTATACACATCCAAACTGGAGGAAGGGTTTAGGAAGTACAGCTCTTTAATATTTAGCCTCCTCTTTTTCAATGGACCAAAAGTAATTGCAAAATTGAGTCAAAAGTTGTTTTATGGACATGTGTGGGGTATTCCTTTGTTATTTCATTATCAATTAAGCAGGTAAAAGGTCTAGAGTTGATTCCAGGTGAGGCATTTGCATTTGGAAGCTGTTGCTGTAAACACACAGCATGCATCCAGAGGAGCTCTTAATGCAAGTAAAACAGGCCATCCCAAGGCTGCAAAAAAGAGAAATTCATCAGAGAGATAGTAGGAACATTACAAGTGGAAAAATCAACAGTTTTGTACATTCTGAGAAAAAACGCAATGGTAAGCTCTTCAACACAAAAAGGCCTAGATTTCCACGGAAAACAACAGTGGTGTATGATCAAAGGATCCTTTCCATGGTACAGGAAAACCCTTCACAACATCCAGGCAAGTGAAGAACACTATACAATAGGCACATCATTATCTAAGTGTACCACAAAGAGAAGACTTAATGAGAGCAAATACAGAGGGTTCAACCACAAGGTGCAAACCATTCATAAGCCTCAAGAATAGAATAGAAAAGCCAGATTAGATTTTCATTCTTTGGACAGATGAAACTAAGATCAACCTGTACCAAAATGATGGGAAGAAAAAAGTATGGAGAAGGCTTGGAACAGCTCATGATCTGAAGCATACCACATCATCTGCCAAACACAGTGGAGGCAGTGTGATGGCATGGGCATGCATTGCTTCCATCGGGACTTGGTCACTAGAGGTTATTGATGATGTAACAGAAGCAGTTGGATGAATTCTAAAGTGTATAGGGATACATTGTTTGCTCAGATTCAGCCAAATTCAGCAAAGTTGATTGGACGGCACTTCACTTTACAGATGGACAAGGACCTAAAACATACTGCGAAAGCAAGCCAGTAGTTTTTTAAGGCATGCAAGTGGAATATTCTGCAATGGCCAAGTCAATCCCGATCGAGCATGAATTTCACCTCCTGAAGACAAAACTTAAGGCAGCAAGACCCATGAACAAACAACAACTGAAGACAGCTGCAGTAAAGGCCTGGCAAAACATCACAAAGGAGGAAACCCAGTGTTTGGTGATATCCATGCATT
Organism: Nanorana parkeri; assembly: GCF_000935625.1. Classification (NCBI taxonomy): domain Eukaryota; kingdom Metazoa; phylum Chordata; class Amphibia; order Anura; family Dicroglossidae; genus Nanorana; species Nanorana parkeri. Next base: position 334,794 of record NW_017307918.1, on the reverse strand, counting down.
TCAGACTTCAAGCAGTCATATTCAAAATTAATATTTTATTTATGATTGTGTTAATTTGTCCAATTACATTTGAGACCCTGAAATAAGGGGACTGTGTATGAAAATGGTTGCAATTCCTAAAAGTTTCATATGATATTTTTGTTCAACCACTTGAATTGATGTGTACCACAAAGAGAAGACTTCATGAGAGCAAATACAGAGGGTTCAACCACAAGGTGCAAACCATTCATAAGCCTCAAGAATAGAATAGAAAAGCCAGATTAGATTTTCATTCTTTCATTCTTTGGACAGATGAAACTAAGATCAACTTGTACCAAAATCATGGGAAGAAAAATTACTTCAATTGCATCTCGGTTGTTTCATTTCAAATCCATTCTGGTCATAAAAATCATAACATTTCTGTCAGTGTCCAATTATTTCCAGACCTAACTGTACTGTATATAATGGCAGCAAATGCACCACACCATGACCAAAGGTCTCAAGCAGGATGAAATAGAGAAAATTAGGTCACAGATGTGGGTGGTACCACCCACAAAACCCATTGCATGCCCCGTACCCCTCAGGGGGGCATGGTCCAAACCATAACAAATGAGTATTATAATAAGCACACAAAACCGCACCTGTAATAAAGTGTTAAATTAATACATTATAGCCAAAAACATAGCTAAAGAACCACTGTGCTGACAGCAAAATGAGCCTGTCTCCTGCCAGTCCAAGCAAACAGAATTAAGACAAATAAATACTCAAAGTCCACCAGGAATAGGAAGGCAACAAAAAGAAGGTGCTAGATAAGCAAATAATTGGTACTCATGGCCCTGAAACACAAGATCCCCTTTATCTCAAGCAGCTTGGAGCAGCCATTCCTTAGTTCAGAAATAATGCAGTTTAACAACAATATCTAGAGGTGGGCAGTTAGGATGATGACGTGTGAGTGCTCTATGTACTCTGTCCATCTCCATCTGTCTATTGGAATATCAGAAGCAAACTCTTAAAACAATCTAAAAAACCATTTAGGCGAATGACAGACTCCGGCAGGCCTCTGATCCTAACATTTGATCGTCTGGCTCTGTTTTCCACATCCTCAATTTTAGAGTGCAAAGTCACATCTGAGGCTCTCCACTTCATCTTTTTGAACCTCCAAGACCATGGTTACATCACCCATGCAATGTTCTAATTGAGAGATTTGGAATCCTGAATCTCTGATCTCCTTAGTTAGCTGATCTGTAATGGTTTTAGTAGAGGTGTCTAATGCCTGTTACAGCATAACCTGGAATCGGCCCAGCAACTCTGCCTGGTATGGTGGCATATCACTTAAATCAAGGGAGATTTCCAGTGGGAAGTCTGGATCCATTGCCAGACCATCAGCCACCCTGCTGCTGCAAGGACTAACTGCTGCCATCTTGGGTCTGCCTCATGCCTGGGCCTCTGTGGAGGAGAGCTGCAATTGGTGCCTATGCTGCTTACTGCTTGTCAGCACCATGCCACTAGAGATGGCCTCCAGACGCCACCATAGGTGAGTAGATAGAGGACGAGCCAGTTTCATCTCTCTGGTGTGTGATTAAGCCAGGCTCTGAGGCAGGTGGCACGGAGCGAGCATAGATCGTGGCCAGCTCTAACCCAGCATGCTCAAATCAGCTGGCCATCACTTAGCATTCTCAACTCCAAAAACTGATTGAACTTTGCTCATTTCTATAAGGCAGCATCATAATATCATCATGTTCAGTTAGAGCGGTTAGGGTCTGGAACTCACTGCCACAGGCGGTGATTTCAGCAAATAATGTGGAATTGTTCAAGAAACTTTTGGACGATTTCTTAAGGGACTGCAATATACAGGGGTACAGGTACTCCTAGAATGAGATCCTGATAGGTTGGACTTGATGGACTAATGTCTTTATTCAACCTCAAATACTATGTAACTATGTAACTATGTAACATGTTCATCACAAGACAAAGGGCAGGTTATAATAAGCATGGTGGACAGCTATCACCCACTATGCCTGTGCCAAATTTAACTTCAAGTTGACCTATGGCCAGGCTGAATTGCTTTGCAAAGCTTGCAAAAGCACCTCTGACCAGGTTTAGCCAGCACCCTTTGTGGATGTGCTTTCTGAGTCTTTAACTGCAGCTGCAGCAAATACCACCATGGTGCAAGCTCCATCTCATGCCTTGTTGGGTTCATTTCATATATGTCAAAATCTGCTATCTGTGAACAAGGTCTATGACTCTTATCCTACTGTCTCAGATGCCTCTGTTTCCGATTGGGAGGTCTCCCAGGAACTTCAGGCCTTTCTGCTACTATTGACAGGTACCCTTTTAGTCAGCCTGAAGCCACCAGGAAGGTAGGAATTCCTTCAAGCTTTATCCTGCATAGGGGTGTGAAATTAGCTTGAGAAAATAGTCTACATAAATCAGGGAGTACAGTTTATTCCCCTTTGCCCTTGTTTCTGATGACTACCATACTGCCAGAATACCCTGGGAGCTTGTAGAGACAAAGCCTTGAAATTAGGCTCCCTTATCAAAAAGCACAGCTGAAGGATAAAGATGTGAAGAAAAAAACACCTCAAATGCCTACCAATTCAAGGAATTTTCAGTGTTCCAAAATGGACACTACTACTATAAACCATACTAATATATATTTACCGATACCGAGTATTTGGGCAGGTACGCGTATTTGGCCAAATGCTCCGATGCCTAGCCTGATACCCGAGCTTCCGGTATCAGGAAGCCGGGCAGCGTGTCATTACATGCTGCCCGGTTTCCTGATTGGAGCCAGCTTACCGGCCAGGAAGCTGTACAGCTTGTAATGACTCGCCACCTAGCTTCCTGATTGGTCGAGAAGCTGGCCAATCAAGAAGCCGAACGGCGAGTCATTACCGACCCCCCCGGCTTCCTGATTGGCCAGGAAGCCTGGTGACGAGACGGCTTCCCTGCTAATCAGGAAGCCAGGTGGCGAGTCATTACACGCCACCTGGTTTCCTTAATGGCACTTCCAGTATCAGTATTGGCGAGTACCGAAAAAAAAAATCAGTACTCGTATTCGATAACAAAAAACGGTATTGTGCATCCCTAATATATAGTCAACAAATTTAGCTTACTTGCATTCCATTTGTGTGAAGCACTGCACAAGGGAGGATAACAGCACTTGGAGGAATTGATTTGGAGTTGTCACACAGTTTCTATGTATGTGGTTATAGATATTATAAATCACAACCAGGAGAGGATATAGACTTTTATTGAACATGGTGTTTATATATGCTGGTCACTAGGTGTTACTCAGTAGCACTTTTACACCTTCAAGTAAATATATTTGTTTATACTTTTGACATACACACGCATGCATTTTTTTGTGTGCATATAAGTTTTTTTCACTCAGATTTGTAGTTAGGTACAGTGTGTTATACTTGAATATATATTCACATAATAACTAAGTACTGTTTTTGATACTTCTTACATAGACAGGGCCGCCTTTAGGGGGGGAGGGCCGATACTCATGTGGAGGGACCCTTACATGGGTATTGGCCGATGGCCGTACAGGGGAGGTGGTGGAGAGGGCCGGGCCCCTGCAGCATTGGACGGGCGTCAGAGGAGGCCAGGCCCCGCCCCAGCAGCGCTGATCCAGCGGCTTCGGAGGAGGCTGGGACCCCAGCAGCACCGCCGGTGTTCTGCTCTCGGACCAGTCAGAAGTAACACCACTTCACTTCCGGCTGGTCCGGCGGCAGAGGAGGCTGGGCCCCAGCAGCAGGAGCAGGTAAGAGGACCTGGGAGGGAGTTGCAGAAAAGGAACCCCGACCAGCCCACCTGAGACCCCTGCAGAGCCCACCATAGAGAGTCTCAGATGGATCTATGGTGGATGGATCTATGCAGGATCTATGGCAGGGGCGCCCACAATTTTTTTTGGGAGATCTACTTTTCAAAATTTTTTTAAATTTTTTTTACTGTTAAGGGGGCTTCGGGGAAATATTAGGGGTCTAAACAGCCCCCTGATATTTCCCTTTTAAAATAGAAAAAGAAATTGAGGACACAAAGTCCTCAATCTCTTTTTCTGCAGCCTCTGTTCTAAATGAATGGTAAGCACAAAGGCTTCCCATTCATTCTGAAAATATTTACAATCACCACTTTCTGAATGGGGAGGAGCCTCTGTACAGAGTGCTTCTCCCCATTGAGAAACTCATGAATGAACAGGAAGTGATGTAAATCACATTGTGTTCATTCATAACTGGGGACACATAGTACTATGTATCCCCTGTTATTTACAAACACTGGAGTGATCAGCTGATCGCTCCATTGTTTGTCCTGCACAGAGGACTGCAGCTTCACTTTTCCTCGGATCCCCGCTGCATACAGATGGGGGAGTTTAGCGGGAATCTAGAGAAGACAGGACATTGCGATCTACCAGTGATCGCACAGCGATCACTGGTAGATCGCGATCGACCTTATGGGTACCCCTGATCTATGGTGTGCTCTGCAGAGTCACTCTCAGGTGGGCTGTGTGGGGTCTCAGTTGGGTCCTGACTCCAGTGCATTACTAAGCCCAGAGTCTTGTGCGTTACTAAGCCCGGGGTCCAGCGCGTTACTAAGCCCAGATTCCAGCGCGTTACTAAGCCCAGAATCCAGCGCGTTACAAAGCCCAGAGTCTAGCACGTTACAAAGCCCAGAGTCCAGCGCGTTACGAAGCCCAGAGTCCAGCGCGTTACGTGTGAGAGCTATATAAATGTATAATAATAGTGTGTGACTATAGGGGGACATTAGAGTGTAAGCTCCTCTGGTACAGAGACTGATGTGACTGGTTCAGTGTTCTATGTACAGCACTGTGGTATATGTCAGAGTTATATAAATGTATAGAAATAGTGTGCGACTGTGGGGGGACATTGGAGTGTAGATTTTGTTTATTTATGAAAAATCTTCCACGCACTCATCTTATTATATACAAAAGTATAAAAAATAAAACACATAAAATACATAAATAGGTACATAAATAACATAATCTCAGTCTTAGAACAGAAAACATTTGGCCATAAAGAAATGTATACCTATAACCTCCATAAGATAACTTTATAATATCAAACCATATATAGAAGCACTCAGGTCAAAAAGCTTTACCCTCACCCATGCATGTAGCCTTTCTTCAAAAAATATACTTTACAAATCTAGAGAAGTGAAAATAATAGCAGAAGAAAGCCACTCACCCGTGAGAAGACAGATGTGCAACTAGACAGGCCTGATGCTCCTCCACGCCTTCATCCGGAGCTCTTGTTGCCAACTGCCCCTCTCAAGACCCCGAATTTTCCCAACCTCACCCAGAATATTGTGCACCACCATCTCTACAGGAAGGACTTTATTCCGAATAGAAACCTGGCACCGTGCATTCCGAGTGGAATATTGGACCACTGCACTAACTAGAAAAAGGTTGTCTAAATCAAAACCCTAGTGACTCTGAAAAGCTCCGTACACCCACTCCGCATAACTCACGCGGGCAAGAAAAGAGATACCCAGAGCCCTGCCCACCCTTTGATAGACTTGCATGTTAAAGGGACAATGAAGCAAAAAGTGGTCCATGGACTTAACTTCGCCCCCACACTCCATTCTGGGACAACCTCTCTCATCCACAGAGCTGTGCTTCCAATTCCCTTTCACATACAGCCTGCCATGGAACGTGAGTCAGGTCATATCCCTGAACTTCAGCGGGATCCTTTCTAAATTCACCAAACGCAACCCTTTCCTAAACACTGGACCTGGGCAATCCCTCAAGGCCAGTGATAGATGAAAGACAGAGCCCACCACTCTCCTCTCAAGGAGTTTCCTCGGAAGAGACCGAATGTCTTCCGCTGTCACACACCACTGGCGAAGCAACTTCAGGCACAGGGCAACGTAAGTTGGGAGCATACCATGCTGAACTCTGAGACTTTTCACATGCCCGCCATTCTCCCAGTCTTGCAAAAAGGGTCTAAACCAGGAGCTGAAAATGCCCACCCATCCAGGCGGTCTTCTCTGCAAGCATGTTACTAAAGTTATGTTTTAGGAATATCAGAGAGAAAAAGACTATCGGGTTAACCAAGGCCACCCTTCCTCCTGGACAGGTAGGTAACATCCCTCTTGAGGATGTTCAGCCTCTTCCCCCATAACAACTGGAAAAAACAGCTTTAGACCCTCGCATAGAGAGATGCTGGCAAGAGACAAACAAAGCTGACATAAAGGAACACTGGGATCAGGTAAGTCTTTATCAGGTCAACCCTTTCCCTCAAGGAGAGCCACCACCCCTTCCAGCTAGTCACTTTGACATTGGCATCTGACAGACCTTTTTCCCAATTTACTAGGCTGTAATCGCCTGGGCCAAATTCAATGCCTAATATCCTGATTTTTGGGGGGGACCTCTGGGAAGGTGTCTGGAAGCTCAAAGTTCTCACCTTCCTGACCAAGCCAGAAAACTTCACATTTATCCTGGTTGACCTTGGAGCCCGATGCCTTGGTATACTGCTCTATCGCCAGAACCACCTCCTGTGCCTCCCTAGTCCCAGAGACAGTAACAGACACATCATCAGCATAGACCACAACTCTTAAAGGTGGCTCATCATCGGCACCCCACATAGCGGTCCACTCTCCAACCTCCTAATAAGGAGGTCGATCACAAACACGTATAGTAGGGGACTCAACGGACATCTCTGGCGCACCCCTGAGCCAACCTTAAAAGGCCACCCAATCCAACCATTAACCAATGGGAAGCTCACTGTCTCTCTATACAAAACCTTCAGACAAACAATGAAACCGCTCCCCAGGCCGTACTTGCCAAGTAGTAGCCAAAGGTACTCGTGATTTACTGTCAAAAGCCTTAGCCTGATCCAATGCCAGCAAATATTTTCCCCAGCCAGCAGCTCTGCACCGCTCCAAAGCCTGCCGGACAGCTAATACCACTGTGAAAGTGATTTTACCTTGGACCGAGCAGTGCTGATGGCGAGAAAGTAACCTGTTTGCCACTGACGATAATCGCCAGAAAAGAATCTTAGCCAGGATCTTCCTATCGACATTGAGAAGGCTAATGGGGTGCCAATTGCCAAATGGGGTTAGAAGGCTAATGGGGTGCCAAATCTTCGAAGGGTCCTTCCCCTTTGACAGCAGGATTACAGCAGATTGCCTCATGGAGGGAGTGTCCCCTCCTCAAGACAGCAATTGCAAACCTCTGCTAAATAGGACGCTAAGACAGGCTTGAACACCTTATAAAATTCTGCTGTCCGCCCATCCGGCCCAGGTGTTTTTTGATGGCGAGCTTGTCAGTAGCCCTAACCACCTCTTCTGCCATAATCTCCTCTGTCAAATTCACCAGAGAGACATAATTTTCTAACCCAGGAGTTGACTCTAGAAAGCTGACCATCTTGCCTGGTCAATGTGTTTCTCTCCCAGGAGATCAGAATAATATGATTCAACAACCTCCAGAATCCCTGTCAAGGACCCTGCACTGTCAATCAGACCTGCCACTGACTTAACTTCTACGCTCTGTTTTCAATTCTGGTAAGGGTCAGGCGAGTGGTATTTCCCGTAACCCCTTTCCAGAACCAAAGAGGCGTGCCTGTCATACTGGTGTCTCCTGAGATTGCCCCCAGATCATCCGAGACAAGTCTGTCCAGCTTCCTTCGCAAGTGCTGGTAGGCCACATAGTTATCAAGCTGTTTCCTTCTACCTATGGCCTTGAAAGGTCTAGCAGTTTCCTTCTTTATAAGCTCCCACCACTCAGAGTTACTATTGCATAAGGATTGTCTTACCCTCTCGTCGTCCAGGAGAGCTGAATTCAATCTCCAAATACCTCTTCCTTTAGTGGGCGTCTTAGAGGGATTCAGAGTGACCGACAGCATACAATGATCAGAGAACTCTGCCGCCCGACACTCAGGTGCCGAGAAAGCAGAATCCCCTTTTTTTTTTTTTTTTTCCAAACTGTCTATCCTGCTCTAGCTACTACCTCTCTGAAAGGTGAAACCCGTGCTGCTTGGGCAGCACCGAATGTGCGCATCTACCAGACCTGCTTCCCTAACTATCACATTAAAAAAACACTATCATAGCCCAACCGGTCTCTGAAGCCCTTCCTGCCTTTGGGCCTAGTAATAGTATTAAAATCTCCTCCAAAGACCACCTATAAAAAGGAAAGGCTTAATCTTGGCATAAAGGCAATTCCTGTCCCAGGCAGGTACTGCCTCCTTACCATGCATCTTCCAATTTCTACCTTGATCACCCACCGGCACATTACCATACTGGAAAAAAGGGCGCTGTAAGGCTTTGCCACAAGAGACCAGAAAGAAGGAGCACGCCTTCACTCTCTCTTTGTTAGATGTATGTCAGCAAGGCTACTTATCCTGGTCTCCTGCAAAAACAAAACATCAGCATCAACCTCGCTGAGCAAAAATAAGGCCGTATTACGAGCACTCACAGATTTCACACTGGCGACATTAATGGTCACCAGCTTAATCGAGTCGGGAACTGCCATCATGGTGATTGAGATAGACAACTTTTTTGTCTTGCTATATAAAAGATAGCAAGTCATAGAGGTTACTAAAAGACCGGGACAGACCAAGTATTGTAAAATATTAGAAAACGTTTATTTCACATATAGATAACAAAACACCATCACTGCACCGCTTACAAAACTTCCTTAAAACCATATATGACATTGTCTGCAGACCTCATTCATACATACAAAGTGGATGGATCCCACACATATTTTCATATCATTAGGATAATAATAAAGAAAACAGATAATTATATTAATATTACTGTGAATATACAATCTCTCCAACATGGAAACATCCAGGAGATAAGACTTGATAAGGCAAAACAATTCCTGCTAGTGCAATCACTATAATTAGTTGTTGCTCGATTTATCACTTCGTGTAAGAAAACACTCTCTTGTTTCAAATATTGGCAATACTGTGATTGCAGATCACCATGGAATAATGAACAAGCTAATTGCCTAGTTGTGAATGGTTCCACACTTGAGAAATTAATGAAACAAACGAAAGCCACCGATCTTGAAGGATAGAAAATCTTCAGCCTGTATTAGCTGGAACCCATGATGGAAACTAATGTGATAGAAATGATATGTGGAAATAGCAAAAATGTTTCCTTCAATCATAAATAGTTGCCAATATGTGGCTAATGAAACAATCCTGTTTTAAACTTGCCATATTCTTGATATTATCTCATCCTGCCAATATAAAGCTGAGACTTTTGTGTTCAATAAAAGGTCAATGAACAATGGTTTTTAAATTTAGTGGTGTACTCCATTCAGGGCATTCAGTCCCATGCACTTATACAATGTTTCAAAACGGAGGTGTATCTTTAAGTAGCTGCTTTGGATACTAGTGATTGCCTAATTTCCAACGTTTGCGTGCAGTCCTACTCACGTAAGTGTAGGTCCATTATTCATTGCTGCCATCTTAGGGAAAAAGTTTTCCATCCATCTGGGTATAAGCCTCAAAGGTTGCCTTGGAGATTCCGCCACTACTAAGTAAGATATGCCTGTCTCTTAGTTTTGTAAATCATTGTTCCGCAATCTTGAAATACATATCCACAAGTGAGGATCGTGTGGCCATCCAGACAGACAAACATGTTACGTCGACACGTTTCGCCCCTCCCACACAGTGGCTTCATCAGGACGTAAAGGGGATCAGGTGAGTGACTGTTTTATAGTAATTTCACACCTGAAAGAAATTCACCAACCCTATATGCCTGTCAGAGCAAATTGAATGGTAATAGGTCTATCAAAGAACATATTTAGAAGTTTAAAGAAACACCACCTATATCTAAAGGAGAAAAGGAAACAATTATAAAAGAGAATATTATAGAGAGGGAGATCCTCACACAAACATCTGTATCATTACTACTATTATACTATAGGTGTGAAATTACTATAAAGCAGTCACTCACCTGATCCCCTTTACGTCCTGACGAAGCCCCTGTGCGGGAGGGGCGAAACGCGTCTGATTTCATATTCACAAGGGAACTTCCCCAATTTGATATTCACAAAAATACATTTAAATTGAATTCATTATTTAAACCTGATGGTGTCATGGTATTTAATTTGTAGATCCACATCTTTTCTTTTTGCAGCAAGATCGTATCAAAGTCTCCTCTCTGTGGGGATAGGTTGAGGGCATATCTAGTGTGGCAAGTAAGTTGCGCTTGGTCAGTGTGAGTGTAAATAATAAGGTGAAACAAAAACCACAACTACTGGATCAACAGACCTTATCGTCTCTGTGAAAATAAAAAAAACAACACTCAATCTCAAATATGCGGGGGAAAACTGTGAATATTCTCTCAGAACAGAGGCAGGCTATAAACAATTTATAAGTGAGCACCAAAAATAATTAATGCATGTGATGCATGAACACTAATCAAACGGATCACAGTGTACTGTGAATATATATGTGACAGGAGTTCCGGGCTCAAGCTGTAGCCCAGACCTCTATTATAACACAAATCAGAACTTATACAACCTGTGGGTCTAAAAAAACTGGCAAGTGTAAATCTAATCCAATGGTGAAGATGTGATTACAATGACCTGAACAGTGATACTTAACTTAGTTTAACTATGTTACAACCCTAACCCGTTAAACTGTGAACAATATTAGTTGTGAAAATTAGGATGTGCTTAATAACTTCCCCTCTAAAGTAGATGGCGGGATTAAATATTTTAGAGCGATCACATCAGTTCAACAAACATTCAGTGGGTTAAATATTAGAATATCTATACGCTGTAGCAGGCAGTCAATTTCAGAGATTTTGTCGTTTGTATATCAAAGTAAAACGGCTACTTCCCTGTACATCATTGATTTTTTAGATGAATAATCGGTTCATTTCGTTTGGTGGATATCTTCCAGGATATATCCTACCGACCTCCGTTTAGAAAAAAGTTATCAGAGGGTCCTGGGGTTTCTAATGTTCCATCCCCCTGTTACTTTGAGATGTTCAAAATTGGGCAGTCCGGGGTAGCTTTTTTCCTTCAGACCTTCCAAAGCCTTTCCACCCTGGCCGACGGCGTATATCTGTTGGTATCTCATAAGAGAGACAAATAAAGAAAAGAGGCGAACCCTCTAAGTGCAGTAACCAAACACGATTTATTTTTAAAATAAAACAAATGCACTTACAGGATTCACGAACTGATAACAGCTTTTTAAACGTATGGCAGGAACTCAACTATGAGAGGCGAAGATCAAACTTGCTTTGATGCGTTTCGTGAATTACTTTTTCAAAAAGAAGTCAAAAAAATTGAGGGCATAGATAGCTTTAATTTTTAATCCATCTGGGACACCATTGTGGAATTCCGCGAAGTGTAAAGCAACTGGACTGTTATTGTCTTTGTTCTTTATATCTCTAAGATAGTTGCCAATTCGGATTCGCAATTGGCGCTTTGTCTTTCCTGTATAGGATTTCTGACAAGGACATTCCAGTTAGTAGACAACTCGACTGGTGCCGCAATTAATAAATTGGGTGATGTTAAAGGACGTAGTACCTTCAGTATTTTTAAAGGAGTTAGTTTTTTCAAAAAAAGGAAAGATTTGACATCTAATGCAGGGATACATTCCTGCTGGTCTCTTACTTCCCAGAATGGATGGCTTGGATTTATTAGGTCTATACTCTGAACAAACTAGTTGATCTTTAAGATTTTGTGCTCTGCGTGCTGTTAATAGCTGATAATAGCCATGGTGCCAGACTGTGTTAAGGTGCCCATGCACCTTACGACCATCGCAAGACCATCGCAAGACTTTTGTCTTGCCATGGTCATATGCTTCTTGAAAGCCTGTACGATCTGCCCACCTTGGACGGGCAGATCGTACTTGCGATCATCGAAAGTGCGCACACCGGCCCGTTCCGCAGCTATCGGACGAGCAGGCTAGAAACCCGCCGAGAATCGTACGATTCTCGTCGGGTTTTCGAACATGTTGGCTCGACAAAAGACGTGCGACCATACAGTAGAAACGGTCGCACTTCTTAGTTCACACTGCTCGATTCTCGTACGATCGCGGGATTTCGCCCGATTCTCGTACGAGAATCGAGCAGTGTATGGGCACCTTAATAATGAGATTGATGACCGTCATGTCTCAATTTAAACAATGAACAAGAGACTGGAATGTTTAATTTTTCTTCTCTCTCTCTCTCATTACTGTGAAAAGGAACTCATTTAAAAGTTGCCTTATGAATAAGTACTATTAATTGCAAGAGATTATATTAGCCATACTTTCTATTATGTTATTAATATTGTATGACTACTTAATTGAATCATTTCAAATATATATTTTATTATTCTCTACTTTTATAATAATCAACCTATATTCATTATATATTGTTTGGTTTACTCCTTGAAACATATTAGTATTATTATTAATATGGTGGGTTTGTGTACATAGAATTAGGTGGGACATACCAATGTATTTTTATTTTAATGTGTGGAGAACCACTGGGTCTTGATACAAATTACTCTCAAGGTATTTTTTTTTTACTACTAACATTCCTACTTCTGGAAGGGGAGGGAGGGATTATGCGTTTAGTGCCAAACCCTTCAGTGTTTTCTCTTAAAACCATGTCCTAAGACCAACTTGCCCTCTCGAACCTAACTTTGTAAATATTCCTCACACTACTTTGTGTTCAGTCCCACCTAACTTCCCACTAACCTGCGTTCGGAGAGCCTAAATGTGTGCCCTACATCAAATACCGCCCCCTAAAATTATTTACAAAACCTGTGAAAAACTACTCCCTCCCCCATAACCATTTACTCACCTAAATTTATATCCTTATCCTCCCTCAATCTCCCCTTCCTCCCTCATATTATCCTCATTCTTCTCCAAGCTTCCTTACATACAGGTCAAATGCTATTTGATCTAATAAAAAAACAAGTCAATATATTATTAATTGGCTGGGACATCCACCCCTGTGAAGATTGCAACTGTTAAATGTTTTCCACTTGTGAATAATCTTTCTCACTGTAGAATTATGGACTTTCAATTGTTTGGAAATGGCTTTGTAACCTTTCCCAGATTGATGGGCAGCAACAATTGCTTCTCTAAGATCATTGCTGATGTCTTGCCTCTTTGGCATTGTGTTCCACACACCTGAATGCTCCAGACCAACAAACTGCTAAAAAATTGGCTTTTATACAGGTGTGCACACTTGCTAATTATCAGTTAATCATGGGCTTAATTGCTATTAAGCCCATGTGGTTGTCAGCTAATCTCTATGTGCCCTGCATTCACATGGGCTATTAAGCCCATGTGGTTGTCAGCTAATCTCTGTGTGCCCTGCTGCCCACCCATCACTACATTTGTCAGAGTATTTTGCTATGAATTCTTCCTCGATTCCTTCTTCGGCTGCCCTTTAGAATGCCCACAAGGCAGTTGTTCGTGAGCAACTCATTCAACTAGCTACACAATTTTTTTTTTTTTTTGGGGGGTATGCAGGCGCTCAGGTGGGCTATGCTGGCTCTCAGGTGGCTGTGTGGGAAGTGCGGGGGTCTCACCAGGGGTCTGGAGGCAGGCAGCATGCTATCAGGAAGGAACCAGAGAAGGATGAGAAGATGTGCGGGCCGGCCTGTACCTGTTTACAGGCGCCCGGCTGACAAGATGACGATATAGGCAGATGCAGCTGCATGAGATCCCACACTTGCTAGGAACCTCAGGCAGCCGCATCTGTCAAGAAATTTATGGCAGGGAGAAGATGGAAAATATAGGATGAAATGGGAAGATGTATCATGATTTGCTACCCTTGGTGATTCATCTCCTTTAAGCCAGTAAGGTTTTAGGACAAAAATGGGGTTACCTGTCATTGTTTATCCACTAAATCTGCAACAAACTGAAGGCACTCGCTTACTTACCTCCCATTAGAGGCCAGTGATATGTGAGGTTCAACACCAGTTACCTTACTGGTGTCTTCCTGAAGTCGTATATGCTGTGCCTATGCACACACCTAGCACCGTTGGCTGGCAGAAATCTATCCCTACTTTTGGCCAGGCTTTAGCTACACCTACAACTTTCAATGTAGCTGTCACTAGTGGGGCAATACCAAGGACCATAACCAGAGAGCTGCCTGACAAATTCCAACACTCTTTGCTCAAGGCCAGAGGCATAATTAGAACCTTCAGGGCCCCGATGCAAGAAGCCATGAAGGGCCCCCCCCCCAATCCACCACCGCCATGGCACTGTGTGGTTAACAGGAAGGCTGTTGAGGTCCCCAGCAAGCGCAGGACCTCAGGCAGCCGACCCAGTATCTGCGCTTACGTACACACGGCATTAATGAGGAAACCGGCATTTTTTTACAAAGTATTCGTTTGTAATTGTTAATTGTGACCGGTAATAATATGCCGTCCATGGCAGTAAATGATGGAGGGCAGTAAATTATGGATGGCAAGAAATGATGGAATATTATTAACGGTCACAATTAACGATTTTAACTAAATACTTTGTAAATAAATCCAGGTTTCCTTGATAATATTGGTCTGTGCGCAAGCGCAGATGCTGAGGTCGGCAAATTTGACAATGGCAGCGTTCTCGACAGAACACCAGTATCTGCGCTTAGTATCGGGGTATTTTCATGAGCACTCGTGAAAATGCCCAGTATTGGCACTTTTTCATCCCTACTTAATAATATAATGCATTGCTGGGACTTGTAGTCCTGCATAGTTGGTGCTATTCTGCATTACTGTATAATCATCATAAAACAATGCAGAATACCACCAGCTATTCAGCTATTCGGGACTACAAGTCCCAGCAATACATTATAATGAAAATCAGCAATACAGAATACCACCAGCTTCTCAGCCCCCCCCCTTCCCAGTCAAGACTTACCCTGACCTGACTTCCAGCACCTTCTTCCTTGTCTCGGCGGCCAGGGGGCGGGACGAGGAGTGGACCTATCTAGGGGGGGCCCTGTTCTTCCTCTCTGGGCCCCCAACAGGCGGAATGCCAGGGCCTGGTCGCAATTGCGACTGTTGCGGCCCTGGTAGTTCCACCAGTGCTCAAGGCAATAATAAAGACTGGGAGGTCAGCAGACACTGCTCCTTGGGGGACGCTACATCTACCTCTGATAACACATAAGGGTCAGCTCTAGTGTGTGAGTGTTGAACAGACAGTGGCCTCGATGGTGTGTGAACTGTCACAGCACTGCCTCCTGGTCCCGGTGGAGCTGCGGGGGAGGGGGGGAAGAAAGATAGTGAGTGTGTGTAATTCTTATAATAAGAAGACACAAGGGCGCAATAATCTTGATGGTGTATGTTCTAAAGACTACCTGTCTCTATGTCAAAAAAGGGGGAAAAAGACCCCTGATATTTCTCTTTCAAAATAGAAAAAGATATTGAGGACACAAAGTCCTCAATCTCTTTTTCTGCAGCCCCTGTTATAAATGAACAGGAATCCTCTCTGAATGTTCCTGTTCATTCATAACATGAGGACATAGTGTATTTACTATAGCCACAATTATGAATGAACAAGAGGTGATGAACACTCCCATTCATTCATAACTGACGATATAGTAAACATACCATGTTCTCAATTCTGTACAAACACTCAGCAATCACTGATTGCCGAGTGTTTGCACTCGCTCTCCATCCTGACAGCTGTCAAAGGAGGCTGAGCGAGTGGTGCAGAGAGGAGAGCTCAGCCTCCTTTGACAGCGCTGGATTTCTCCGCCCACACACCGCTCTCCCGTTCTGTGACAGGAGGCTGAGTGGTGTGGGAGGAGAGATGCCGGCCGCTCACAGGTGCATCGCTGTATTGGCAGAAAAATTGCATTTTCGGCATTTAGCCAAAAGCGCCATTTTCGGCCGATATATTTTGGCGGACGATATATCGGTGCATCCCTAATTTTTGGTTCAATGTAGGAAATGTTTGACTTGTGCACCTAGGCCTATTGCTCTAGTTTCCTTGCCACCTACAGGCTACTGCAAACTGCCAGGCTCTAACTCTGCGCTACAAAGCTCAGGAACCCAACATAGCGTACACAAGCTGAAAAGTTCCTATCCAGGTCGGCTAGAACTATGAGGTGAGTGAAAAGCACTCACCTCATAGTTCTCCTTTAATGTTCGGGCAGTCCCACCAAATATGTAAGAGCATTCCAGTACCAGGACATACTCTAAAGCAATGAGGCAATGCCCCAGGTATGAATTTGGCTAGTCTACAGGCAACCATATACTATCTAAGGAGAAGCTTGTCATTGGCCTCATTGGCCTCAGAAGCAGTCGAATTAATAGAATAATGGGCGACTGTGTCCCAAATGTGAGTCCACTCAGCAGGTTAACACTGAGACTGGAAATCTTGTTCCCATGGCCAAACATAGAGGGGTTATGAAAACAAGAATGTTTAAATGGAGTTAAAGATTGTTGCCCTCGGGTGTTTCTGGTAACAGTCATGACAAAACTCTCAACCTGGAGGTATTTAAATATGTCTGAAGGAGGCCGCTTATAAGTCCGCTGGAGTGAGTCAAACCCAAAAAGTCCACCTAACATGAGTAAGACATGAATTCTGTGCAAACCTGCTTTGGACGGAGGCGGGGTTACAGGCAATGGTAGCTAAAGGGAAGTGCAGTCAGAGTAGTTTGCCTGGGTATTTTACATCATCCCACACTTTATGAGAGTGCTGTAAGATTGGGTTGTTAATATGCTTCCTAAGAGCGGGGAAGAGTCCACAGTAAATTGTCTATAGCTATAGGCGATATTTCCACAGCATTAAAACTAACCCACAAGGGAGTACCTGGGGTTCTTGATAAGACAATAAACATGCAAGTTGGGATGCATGATAATAAAGAATCTGTGGCACCATTAATTTGCCCTGGCCTTAGGTTGAAAGAGAAGCTTTGGGGAACCCGTGACCTAGAATAGCCCCACACAAACTGTAAAAACTGGCACTGCAAAATATGTAAAACATCAGAGGGAATCTCGATCTGGAGGGGATTTGGGTAAATCAGTCATCTTTATTGTTGCAATTCTACCCAACCATGAGTTTGGTAGCGTTTCCAGGATTCCAAAGATTGCTTGGTCATTCAAAGCAAGGTGTTCTATGAGAAGGTCAATTGCATCCCCAGATACTTTATACTCTTAGATTCCCATTGGAAAGCAAACGAGGAGCGCAAAGACTCAACTATCTCAGATGACAGGGAAATATTCAGAGCTTTGGACTTGTTAAAGTTGACCCTGAGACCTGAAATGACTTCAAATGTAGATAAAAGAGCCATTAAATTGGGCGGTAACATCATCACAAAAAGGGCAGTATCATCATCGTACATACTAAATTTATGTTCATGACCCGCTGCTACCAAACAGTTGATATCAGGGTGGCGTTTGATTGCTATGGGCAAGGTCTCAGGTGGCACACCTGGCTTGGTAGAGTGGCTTGGTAGAGTTGCAGCGGTCCAGATAACCCTGCTTCCTAAATTCCTGTACATTGCAAGAGTCCTCCCCGTCTCCATTCCCACTTTTCGCCTTAGGCAATTCCAACGACGCATACTTCGTTTCATATGGAAAGGATCATTCCCAAGGGTCTCTCAACTAGTTCTTTACAGGAGCAAGATGAAGGGGGGTCTGGGACTTCCCTTTTTTCATAAATACTATCAAGCTGCCCAATAGGCCCCTCTGGTATATTGGTTTCGGAAGAGCGAAATGCCACTTTGGGTCTCGCTAGAAGCCTACTCCTGTTCCCCAATATCCCTCAATGCACTCAATCTTCCCTGGCTACCCCCCAAAGTAGACAGGGCTCTGAATAACCCAATTCTTACACACACCTTACAAAATTTGGGATGGATTGCAACGCCCCTTAGGCTGGGTGTCCCCACATATACCTCTGATGTCCATTCATGGAAACCCACTGTTCCAGCCTGGCTACTCCGACCCTGCTGCCTTCAAACACTTGCATGCCAACTCCCTGACTTCTGCTCAGAGGCTGGAGTCACGCCTTTCCCTACACTCCAAGCCAAACACCAATTGACTCCAAGACACATCTTTCAATTTCTGCAAATGAAACACTTTTTACAGACCCATGTGGGCACATCGAGACCCCTCCCTCCCCATACTCCATTCGAGAAATTCCTACTCAACGATACTAATACCACAGGGCCTATTTCAGCCTTATATATATTGTTACTTGACCATTTACAAACTTGTCTCCCCTCTTATACCTCCAAATTTTGAACGAGATTTGGGCTGCTCTATCTCTACTGACACCTGGTCCCAGATATGGGCAACGACTTCTCGAAGCTCAGCAAATGTCCAAACGATAGAGGCAAACTATAAATTGCTCTTTAGGTGGTATCTGGTGCCCCTCAGGATCTCCAAAGCTATCCCATCCTATTCATCAAATTGCTTTAGGGGTTGCCGGGTGGAGGGGTCAGCCCATCACTTTTGGTGGGCTTGCCCCAAGGTAAGGAGATTTTGGCATTGGGTTTATCAACTCCTGTACACGGTCACCGGTAAGACATTTCACAAGGACCCTTAGGAAGCCCTATTACACAAAAAACCTTCGGTGTGTACTGTTCGTCAACATCGACTGATAACCTTTATACTTACAGAAGCCAAAAGGGTCATTGCAAAAGCTTGGAAGTCCCCTGATCTACCTTTTGCTGAAGTCAACACAGAGTATCGAGGGTGATGTTTTTCGAGAAACTTACCGCCCTCCAAAGGGATACTATGGTATCATTCCAGAGGCTGTGGGAGCCATGGATTGAGTCGTACCTCCCCCCTCCTTCAATATGGAGTCCTTGATCCTATAAACGCTTACTACCGGAAGCTTTGAACAAATATCTTTTATCCCACCTCCTATACTCCTCTCCCCTTCTTCGTCCTCCCCCTTCCTCACAACCAGGGGCGGACTGGGCCGGGGGGCAGGGTGGCAATTGCCCCCCGGGCCTCTCTGATGCCATCGAGAACGGCCGCTCCCACC
>NW_017307918.1:306333-315845 GCF_000935625.1 Nanorana parkeri | reverse complement strand
ACGTGGCATCCCTCCACTACCAGTGTGCTTTACATTTCCTAAACCGATAAATAAATTCACACTACTGTTACATGGATGGCAAAAGTGGCAGACGGGCGGGGAGAAGGCGGGGGAAGAGGCAAAGCGGGAGGGGGGTCAAGTTGCCGCACCATGGGCCTCTGGGTTGTACTTGCCCCTTGGGCTAAAAGTTGCCAGTCAGGCCCTGCTCACAACCCTTCCTACCCCCGATTAAAAACTAAACGATTCATACTGAGTTCCTGCACCATTGACATAATGTTACTACTAAAATGTTACTAGTAGTTATATTGACTACTTGATGTTTTTTTTATAGACTTTACTGATCGACTGTCTCTTTCTAATGCAAAATCTTTTCTTATTGTATACCTTACTTGTTATGTTACCAAGCCTGACACTGAATGTAAACGTGTGACTACTTATTACCGCAACCAAAACTAATAAAACCATTTTGAACGGAAAATGCTGTACTGGGACCTTAACCCCTTCGTGACTGACGACGTACAGTGTACGTCGCCAGCATCAGGGCTGTTTAAACAGACTCCCGGCGGCTATTGGCTTGTAAGCCCCCCTATGTGATAGCAGTCAAAGTAAAGTAAAAATAAAAAAAGTGTTTTAAATTAAAATAAAATAAATCTAATAATAATAAAAAAAAATGTAAAAGTCCCCCGCCCCCGTGAGCGCGCATGTCGCCACGTAAACACGCGTCGGGTGCGCCTACGTATGAAAACGACGAACGCGCTACACATGTTGGGTATCGCCGCGCACGCCGGAGTGAGAGCAATAATTCTAGGGCCAGTATTTTGGGGTATCTCTAAATTGATGACCTGTGGGGGCTTTTAAAGCGTCTTCTATTGACTTTTTGGGGTACTGCAGTTTTTCGCTGTTTCACGGGCGCATGCAATTTGTAACCTGGGCATGTTGGGTATCGTTTACTCGTTGTATATTTCATTAAAAAATTGGTATTTTGTTGTGTTTTGGGGCATTTCATTAAATTTTTCACTAAATGTTGGGGTTTAATAAGGAGTTGTGCTAATATTGCGCAACATAAAAATTTGCACTACCACAATTTTATTCTATAGGGTCTTGGCATTCAGAAAATATATAATGTTTGGGGGTTTTAAGTCATTTTCAGGCCTAAAATGTGGAATATAACATAGGTGCAAAAAAATGAAAAAAAGGCCTCAGTCATGAAGGGGTTAAAGGAGATGTGCATAAACAAATGCCAGCAAACCTCAATAAACTGAAGCAATGCTGTAAAGAAGAGTGGGCAAAATTTCTCCACAAGTCATACAGAAAATGATTACTTCAAATTATTGCTGCTAAAGGTGGTTCTACACGCTATTGAATCATAAGGTGCACTTGGTTTTTCACAGAGGGCTTCTCCATTTTGGTTTTATGTTTGTAAAATAAATAATGACACGGTGTGATATGTCATGTGTTGTTGTCCATCTGAGGTTGTATTTGCCTAATTGTAATACCTGCTGCTGAGGGCCAGATGATTTGTATTATGTCCTGATACTTAAAACCATAGAATTCAAAGAGGGTGTACTTTATTTTCAAACAACTGTATATATTCTGGTATCCATTAACTTTATCCAAAACTAACTTTAAAAAAAATAATATACAAAAAAAAAATGCAAGTTACCAGCTTCATTCAGTTCATGATGTGCTTATTTATCTGTAATATAAATATAATTTTGTTCGAAATAACTCATTTTTAAAACCTTTGTTCAACTTTCTAATAACAATGGACAACAAAGATTTCACTTTTTTATACACTTGGGTGTATCTCATAGATTTCGGGCTGCTAATTATGAAAATAAAGTGTAATTTAATCCATCACATACCATTTTTTCTAAATCTATTATTTTTTTATTTTCCTGTAGCATTTTAGGTTTACTAATTTTCATCTGCATGATATGATGCTTTGTGTAGCTCGTACATGTCCATTCATGCATACAGGGCTGGTTGCATAACTTTTGTAAAACTTTCACAAGTTGGGATTGCTTAGGCTTAGTGTATGCTGCTTTAAGGGCTCAAGGCATCTACCCATGTAACAACTAGGCCTAACCCAGTTGCAGACTTACTGTTGTTGTAATACAGTTGGTGACATCAGAAATGTTTCACCAATGTCAAAACAGTTGTAACTAGGGATGCACCGATACCGGTATTTTGGTACCAAGTACGAGTACCGATAATTTTTTTCCGGTACTCGCCGATACCAATTACCGAGTAACGGAAGTCCCATTCAGGAAGCCAGGTGGCGCGTAATGACTCGCCACCTGGCTTCCTGATTAGCCGGGAAGCCTGTAAATTCTCGCCACCCGGCTTCCCGATTAACAAGAAAGTCCCCTCTTACCTTGGTATGTCCATCCTGTCACCCCCGGGGCCTCTCCAGCGAGAACGCGGCCTTCCTCCAATACCCAGCCGGAGCCGCCTGGCCGGCCAATCAGGATTCGCCGGGAAGCTGGTTTCATGCTCCCTCATCATCTCATGACGAGGGAGCATGGAGCCGGCCTCCCGGCCAATGACGAGCCGGCAGGCCTGGAGCATGGAGCCGGCCTCTCGGCCAATCAGAAAGCAGGGCATTGCGTCATTACATGGCGCCCGGCTTCCTGATTGGCCGGCCAGACGGCTCCGGCTGGGTATCGGAGGAAGGCCGCGTTCTCGCTGGAGAGGTCCCGGGGGTGACAGGCTGGACAAAAGACTCTTTACCGTTACAATTAGGATGATATCCTAATGTTCCAATTTCAGCTGTTTACATTCATGATCCTCCAAAAATACTGGCCACCTCGTTTTTTCCTGTGTTGACCAATTTTTGCATATGCATGTATAAGGCCCAGCGGTATGAAAGTGAGTGTGTAAGATAGTCATTGACAAACGTTTGTTATGTTTTAATGTTTATATAAGAAGATTTCAGTATTGGTGTTGTTCCGATTTTTATATAGAAGATTATTAAATGAAAAACTTTTGTTACTTGAATATCTGTCACAGCCTTTTAGGTAACAACCTTTTTCAGTGATTTCCTATCACTGAACTCCTTTTTTTCTATGTACTAATATGCTACAAGACCGAGTAGACGGAACCTTACGCATAGTGTAAACACAAGTGAACATATACGGTTTTATATCTCCGGAATACCACTGCTCTTTTTCTCTGACAGGCTGTCTCATGTCTCCCGTTTCTCTGATAAGGATAAGAAATCAATTTAAATCAACCTTAGCTCACGAGGACGAAGGCGCATGGAGCCAGCTTCCTGATTGGCCAGCTTCCCGACCAATCAAGAAGCCTGGCAGCGCGTCATTACACGCTGCCCGGCATCCTGATTGGCCGTGAAGTCGGCTTCATGCTCTCTCATCACAAGTGACGAGAGAGCATGGAGCCGCTTCCCGGCCAATCGGGAAACCGGGCAGCATGTAATGACGCGCTGTCCGGCTTCCTGATACCGGAAGTACTCATGCTAGGCATCGGAGCATTTGGGCGAGTACGAGTACTCTCCCAAATACTCTGAATAGGCACCGATATCGATACTAGTATCGGTGCATCCCTAGTTGGGACACATTTGTGGCAAGTATACACTTAAGTCTCAAAGATACACCATGACTGGAGTTGTTAAGAAAGCATATGAACTCCACTTTGATTGTAAGATTGGTGATCAGCACAAGGCATGGGCTCCTCACATTGGTTGTACAAGATGAGCTGCCGATCCAAGATGTGCCGTCCGTCCGTTTTTTTACTACGGGCGGACGGCAAGAGGTTAAAGGAATCAGAAGTCATTGCCATTTGCTTTCCTGATTATATGGCGAGAACAGAAGGATCATGTAACGGACTGTTACTTCTGTCTGACTCATGTCTCCCGTTTCTCTGCTAAGGATAAGAAATCAATTGAGCACCCCAATCTGCCTTCAGCCATGAGACCAGTGACACATTATGGCACTCTGCCAGTACCAGAGCCACCAGATAAATAGAGCTTTGACAAAACAGATGAAGATGCTGCAATGCACCAACCAGGTATAGACAGTGACAATGATCCGGATTTGAATCATGTATGTCAGGCAAGGCTTCTCTTATAACATGGAATTAAAAGACCTAGTCAAAGGCTTTGGTTTGTCAAAATCAAAAGCAGAACTACTGGGTTCAAGATTGCAAGGATAGTATTTACTATTACCAGGTACAAAATGTCTGTCTTTAAAAGTCGCCAAGATCATTTAAAAAGTTTCTGTGCACAGGTAGACATCCTTGTTTTCTGTACTGACATTGACGGTTTATTCACAGCTTTGGGTTGCGAGCATGACGCACTAGAATAGTGTCCCTTTTTTTATTCATCAATACTAAAGTGACACTAAACTCAAGAGTTAAATCTTAAAAATGCATTTAAGTACCTTAACTCTTAACAAAAATTTAGCTTTTTGTGTATCACTCAGCTGTAGATCCTCAAATTATCTATTTGTGCTGTCATTGTCCTTTCTTCTGGAGGGTGGCTACTTTTGTTCTCCATGGTCCCTGTGTTGTAAAGTAGACCCTGCTCCAAGCTTGCTCCTGTGATGGACTACAATCTCAGGTTTAGTTTACTAATTTGTATGGAGATTGTAGTCTACAACCAGGGCCGCTGCAAGGAGTTTTGCCTACACAGGCGAAGGTGCATTTTATTTTTCATTTCGGTTTTGAAATTTCCTTTTTGGTGCACCTCTAATTTTGTTTTCTTTTTTGTAAAATTTTTTATCACTTTTATTTTTTTAATTTTAATGTTTTTACTTTTTTTAATTTTTAATTTATCTGATTATCTTTTACTTTTTTATAATTTTTTATCTTTTTTTTATGTGTTATACTTTTTTTCTTATTATTTGTTACTTTTTTATTTTTTAATCTTAAATTTTTTACTTTTTATCATTTTTATTATTATTTTTTACTTATTTTTTCATAATTTTCATTTATTTTATGTTTTATCAATTTTTTTTAATTAATTTTTTTTCCTCTTCACTTTATTGCTATCACACAGGAGCTAACAATCCCCTGTGTGATAGCATATGGAGGTGACAGGATCTTTTTATTGAACCTGTCACCTCCAATACAGGAGTTCTAGCACAGCACTGTACTAGAACTCCTGTGACCGCTGAGAGGAAGGGCTGCGAGTGCAGCTCCCCCTCACTGTCTCCTGGGATGCTCCCTGGCGGCAAGAAGAGAAAGGTAGCTGGCAGGAGGGGGAAGGGGGTTGTGGGGATTGCAGGCGAGAACTTCCGGACAGGGGAGGGCGCGGGGCACCAGACGCCTCACTTCATCAAAAGGATCCCTGCCGCTGCTCTGCTCGGTTCTTCATATCGGTGCTGAGAGGCGGCTCTGACCACACCTCTCTGCGCTCCCTCTCTCTCCTCCTGGCCGCTCTGAAGCTGCAGCTGGCTCTGTCTACAACATACACAGGGACAATGGGGTACAATAGAAACCACCCTCCAGTAGGAAGGACAGTGTCAGCACCAATTCAGAGATGATTTGAGGATGTACAGCTGAGTAATGCACAGTGGGGTGGATTTATCAAAACTGGAGCAGACAAAATCTGGAGCAGTTGCCTATGGCAACCTATCAGCTTCTCTCTTCAGTTTGTTCAGTTAAGCTTTGAAAATGAAAGGTGGATAATGATTGGTTGCCATGCACAGCTGCTCCAGATTTTGTCTGCCTCAGTTTTGATAAAAATTCCCCTTAGTGTAGTTAATGGAGGTCAAATCGACGATCATTTTCAACCATTTTCAAGTTCTGCCTTCACCTCCCTCTCTATCCCTCTCCTCTTCTGAAACCCACTGTATTCGCCTATTCTCTCCAATTTCGCCGAGGATTGCTGTTATATACCGGCCACCTGGACCGGCATCTCGCTTTCTTGATGACTTCTCTGCCTGGCTACCCTACTTTCTCTCCTCAGAAATACCCACTATCTTTCTTGGTGACTTTAACATTGCTAATAACATTAACAACCCGGCTTTCACTCAATTCTTCTTCTTTTGATCTAACACAATGGTCAGACACTCCTACTCACTCTGATGGTAACATACTAGATCTTGTTTTCTCTCACCTATTATAGGTGAGAAACACCCCTTTCTCGCTCTCTGACTACAACCTTGTCAGTTTCACACTCACCCTGTCCCCAACCCTGAATCCCCCTCCAGGGCACACTGTGACCCGGAGACCCGGAGAAACCTTTGCCACCTAGACCCTTCTCTTCTCTGCTACTGAATACCTCTATGACAAAATCTCACCCCTGTCCTGCCCTGACTATTTATGTTTACAACAGCTCACTTTCATCCTCTCTAGACAAGGTGGATCAGGAATGGAAAACATAGGCAAAGGAACAGTTGGTCTAGAGCAGGGGCGCCCACAGTTTTACAACTGGAGATCTACTTTTCAAATGACGAGCTCAATGAGATCTACCAATGAAAAAAGCGGTTGAGGGAGCCGCTGTCACAACAGCATGTGCGGTGAGAAGAGAGAGAGCTGCCGGCTTTCAGATCCAGACCGAGCGGCTCTCTCCCTCTCCTCATTGCTCGGCCATGCTGCTGTGATAGCGGCTCCCTCCTCTGCCCCCCTGCTGTCGGCTGCAGCGCTTCCTTCACTTCTCCTGGGATCCCCACTGCATACAGATGCGGAGGGCAGCGGGGATCCAGAGGAGAAGCCCCACGGCGGACAGGACATCGTGATCTACCAGTGATCGCTTTGCGATCGACTGATGGATCGCGATCGACCTAATGGGCACCCCTGGTCTAGAGCATTGAACTATGGATTGATTTGTGGGGGGGCGCCACTGGAAAACTTGCCCCCGGGCGCTTAATTTTTTGCACAAATAGAGCTGTCTTTTGGGGCTATTTGATTGCCGCTGTTTTTTTTTACATTTATTAAATTTTTCTATATAAATGAAAAAGACCAAAAATTGTGGGGAACAAAAATATATTTTCTACTTTTTGTTATACGAAATATCAAATAAAATCAAATTTCTTCCAAAGGTTAGGCCAAAAATTTTCTGCTAAATGTTTTTGGTAAAAAAAATCCCAATAAGTGTATACTAAGCGGTTTGTGAGAATTGGTACCAATCATAAGTCTTTTTAAAACATGGTTTTTATCCATATGGTGTCAAACAGCAAAATCGGTATTGCTCAGGGTAAAAGATTGGTTTAGGAATGATATGGCCGGTAAACTTTTTCAAACCTTGGTGTATCTGCTAGATAAAGTTTTATAATTTGAGGAAGCTGAACCCCCCCACTGGAAAAAACATTATCTACAGCAGACACCTAAAACCCTTATACCCTCTCTCCCAAAGAAGATGTTCAATAAACTGTTTACTTAGCATTCTATTACTGAAGTGGACATCAATTTATGGGCAACAGAAGTGGGTGGTTAGTGCTAATGGAAAGGGGCGCCATCAGGGGGGTACGGCCGATACTCCTGTAAGGGGCCCGGGCAGCCTTGTCACTAAGCCCAGCGTCCGGGGGGGTCACTCAGCCCAGCGTCCGGGCCCAGAGTGCAGGGGATCACTAAGCCCAGATGGCAGGGGGTCACTAAGCACAGAGTGAAGGGGTCACTAAGCGCAGAGGGTCACTAAGCGCAGAGTGCAGGGGGTCACTAAGCGCTGAGTGAAGGGGTCACTAAGCGCAGAGGGTCACTAAGCGCAGAGTGCAGGGGGTCACTAAGCCCAGAGTGTAGGGGGTCATCTAAGCCCAGCGGCTGGGAGGTCACTAAGCGCAGAACGCAGGGGGTCAATAAGCGCAGAGTGCAGGGGTCACTAAGCCCAGAGTGTAGGGGTTCACTAAGCCCAGAGTGAAGGGGTCACTAAGTCCAGAGTGCAGGGGGTCACTAAGCCCAGATTGCAGGGAGTCACTAAGCCCAGAATGCAGGGGGTCACTTAGCCCAGAGTGCAGGGGGTCACTAAGCGCAGAGTGCAGGGGGTCACTAAGCGCAGAGTGCAGGGGGTCACTAAGGGTTAGTTCACACCATAAGCATTACGTTCCGGTTTGATTCTCGCCGGAACGCATTGCCCGCATTGTGGCCGGCTCACTCATTTGCCGGGCTGGAGGGGGTGTGATATTCCCAAGAATTTCACCTCTGTCAGTCCATGGCAAATCGTTGGTGAATGAAGATATCCTTGAGGAAGCACGGTGAAAGTGTACTGGTGGCCGTCCCACACAAAGGCAAACTGGCCTTGACACTCCGGGTCTATTGGAATTGAAAAGAAAGCATTAGCCAAATCTATCACAGCATGATATTTTCCTGCCTCTGAATGTACCGCGTTCAGTCTGGATTGACTGACCTTGAAGTACATCAATACCAGGGTATCCACATAAAGCGTATCTGGTAAGGGCGGTGAAGGCTGTGGTCAGAGGTCATGCAAAATGGACCCCTGTCTACATTCCTCCACCAGAGAAGCCAATCTGTCTTAAGCAGTACAGGCTGCCAGGAGGCCACAAAGAAATTGGGGAGACTATTCAAGAACTGTTGAGAGTAGGGATCCTTAGACCTGCTGTAAGTCCTTTCTCAGCTCCGGTGTTTCCAGTAAAGAAACCGGATGGGACTTATCGAATGACTGTGGATTACAGAGGTCTAAACAGAGTGGCACCTCCATTGAAATCAGCTGTACCTGATATGATCGCCATCACAGAGAAAATTGCCAAAGAGGCAGGAAAATATCATGCTGTGATATGCAACACAGACGGGCCATTGAAGTGAATGGCACTGTAGCCATGCCCTCCGGCCGCAACGCGATTGCCCGCACAGGTTCGCAAGCCACACCATGCCTGCACCCAAACACACTGCAGTCACAATGTGCCTTGCAATCCCGTGTAGGCGATCGCATTGCCCGGCAAAAAAGTGAGTCGGTCGCAATGCGGGCAGTGCGTTCTGGCCTGAATCGGACCGGAACACACTGCTTATGGTGTGAACTAACCCTAAGCCCTGCGTCCAGTAGACATGTGCAATTCAATTCAGAAAAATTTGTTTTTCGGACGAAATTTGTTAGCGGAAGTCTGTATGCATTTTCGTTTGTGGACGAATTTTCATTGCAGCAAAGTGACAATTAAAAATATGAAACGAACGATACGAACATGAAACGGAAATGAACATTCGTACAGACTATCGCTAACGAATTTCCTCCGAATCCTGAAAAACGAAATAACGCAAAATCCGAATCAAGCCAAAATGAAACTAAACTAATGTTTTGCCGGTGCACATGTCTAGTATTCAGCGCGTCACTTATCTGTGAGTCCGGCGGGTAATGTGATTGTGGGGGGACATTAGAGTGTCAGCTTCTCTGTGCAGAGACAAATGTGACTGTGAGGTAACATTAGAGTGCCAGCTCTTCTGTGCAGAGACGGATGTGACTGTGGGGGAGGGGGACATTAGAGTGTAAGCTCCTGTGTACAGAGACTGATGTGACTGTGGGGGAGGGGACATTACAGTGTAAGCTCCTATGTACAGAGACCGTTGTGACTGGGGGGGGGGGGACTAAGCGAGTAAGCCCA
>NW_017307918.1:305542-306231 GCF_000935625.1 Nanorana parkeri | reverse complement strand
GACTGATGTGACTGTGGGGGGGACATTAGAGGGTAAGCTCCTCGGTATAGAGACTGATGTGACTGTGGGGGGGGGGACATTAGAGTGTAAGCTCCTATGTACAGAGACCGATGTGACTGGAGCTGCAACAACTAATCGACTAAGTCGATTAAAATCGATGATGGAATTCGTCCATCATCGATTAGTCGCCCCTGTTCACGGCTCCACACAAGGCGCACCTCCTCTCCCAGCTCTGAGCTCTCTCCCGCCACTGCCTGCTAAGACTCTGCCTGCCAAGATGATCACGTCGTTGCAGGGAGACTGCAGCGTGGGGGAACAGCAGCTGCCAACAGTCCCAAGACCTCGGAAGAAAGTAAAGTTGCTTGAAGAGTGTGCAGGTAAGACTACCTGCATCCCCCCCATGCTGTATATGTACCATCAGCAGGGCAGCCATCAGGGGGGTACGGCCGATACTCACGTAAGGGGCCCGGGCAGCCTGGGGGGCCCACCTGGGTCCCTTACATGACTATTGGCCGATGGCAAAGGGCGAGGAGGCGGAGACCTGGCCCTAGCAGCACAGGGCCCCAGCATTGCCGCTCCAGCGGCTTTGAGACAAGCTAGGGTCCCATCAGCGACGCTGCTCGTCTGATGTCAGACTGGCCGGAAGTGACGTCACATTAGTGACGTGACGTCACTTCTGGCCGGTCCGG
>NW_017307918.1:298888-305415 GCF_000935625.1 Nanorana parkeri | reverse complement strand
GCGCTTAAAGCTGTGTAAGGGGCCTCAAAATTTCTGATGGCTGCCCTGCTAATGGGTGTAGGGTTGCCACCTTTTCTTCAAGCAAAACCCGAACACTCTGGCGACACATGGATATTTTTTTGGGAGAATGAGTCGCGGCTTATTCATATATAATTAGTGCCACCCGTTCATATGTAAATATCACTGTTTTCAGTGGGGGGACGGTAGTCCCTATCTTAATTTTGGTTGTCCCTGTCTGCCTGACATCTTGTGTCCGGGTTTCTGCTGCCATGAAACCCGGACACAGCATTCAAAACCCGAACTGTCCGGGTGAATCCTGGACAGGTGGCAGCCCTAAATGGGTGTGCGGCTGGAGATCAACCCCTCGACCGACTAGATGTGGACCGGGCAAACAGCGGCTCCTTCCGAGGAGTTATTGCTACACTTTTTTTTTTTTAAATCACTTCGCACCACAACCCATGGGCTGTGGGGCAAAGCAATGTATATGCAATGGTTAGGTGTGTTGGGGTGCCATTAAGAGATAATGGCACTGCAGCGCCTTAAACATTGCCAGTGTAATCTTCTACAAAATGAAAAGCATGAATGGCCTGTTTTGGTAAACTCCCTAGCAGGCAGTTGAGTAGGTGTGCATGTACACAACTGTATTAGTGTTAGTAAATCTTCGTGGACTGTCATTCAAAACACAGGTCAACATTCGTTCCTTAATAGTCATCAGGGTATAATATACCAGTCACACCCGGCATCTTAACAATTACACCCACATTGCATAAAAGATACAGGCAGCAATCTGACGACATTCTGACGAAATTTACGTGAAGCTGAATCTTCCAGAAATTCATTTAGGGACTGACAGATTGATCAACTGACCAATCGACATAGCTTGCGGTGCCACGGCCAGCTCTCTTATTGGTTAAATGTGTGACAAAAGGCGGGGTTATATATTAGAGGAGAAAGAAGAGCTAGTGTGACGTCACGAAAACGTGTGCGAATCCGCTGCCGACAGCTTGGGAGCTTGCTCTCCAATCGAAGATGTCCAACGCGTGGTGCTTTAGCCAATCACAGCCCTCCACGACGTTGGCCGGCCGGGAGGGTATAAAACTAGATTAGCGGCGCGTAGTACGTCAGTCTGACAGCAACCGGCAAATATAAAGGATTCGAGGAAACGTTTAGCTGAGGCTCGTTTTAATACCGGTATGTGGAAAACTACAGGTGGGAGGGGCTATGTGTTGGGAACAGTAAGTAGGACATTCTGATTAAAGGTTGCAATGCACAGTTCTGTATCTTCTCGGTGCGTGTATAGGTTCGCATCTGTTTTCCTGTATGGGTGGCAGAAAGCCGTGATGTAGCTAGTCATGTGTAGGTGCTCAGTGGATCTCTAGCTGATGTGGTACTAAACTCCCTACACGTATGAGGACCTACTAAACCTTCTATTCAATCTGTATGGAATTAGGCAGGCCCTTGCACTACATAGATCCAAACGAGGTTGTACTGCTAGATTGTAACATGTCTTGTGATCTTTAGATTTGCCAAAACTATGAGGAGGATTTATCAAAATTGGAGCAGACATAATCTGGAGCAGTTGCCTATGGCAACCAGTCAGCAGCTCTCTTTAATTTTCAAAGCTTGACTGAAGAGAGAGGAGCTAATTGGTTGCTATGGGCAACTGCTCCAGATTCTGCTGCTCCAGTTTGTCTCTGTATACAAAATGACTGCTACATTTTTGGTAGATCTAAGTGGTATTGTATCTTCAGGTTGTGTATGTTTGGTTAGCTTAGAAGTGACAGTATATCTGCTATTGCACTCTTTACAGTGAAGCTAAGATGGCCATAGCTTCATGATGTTTTTGTTTCCTGCTATAGTAGGTGATGTGGTGTTTAATAATTCAGTAGAAGAAGCTGTATTCATTTTGAATTTAGTATTTTAAGCAGATGTCTGATTGGGAAATTCCAGGAGAGGAAATCCAGTCAGTGTTTTGATTTGTCATGCTGAGAACGGCTGAACCTTATTACTGCGTCCGTGTTTGCAGCTTTTTCCATTGTCTCAAAAGACGTAGCTGGTTTACAGAAAGCAATTTCTTTGCCTCTTTGGGATTGTCTATGGTGAACTGCAGTTGGCCCATAGTCACTGCCATTACATTGTGGCAATTTTTCGCTGAATATTTAGGTATTTAAACTGTGTGTGCGTGTATATGCTAGATAATTGGTAACTGTGCCCTGGCACTAAATAAAATTAAAAATTGCTTGAGTTGTAAAGTGGAACTGTACTTGCCTTTTGCTTCTGTTTCTAGGTTTAGCTATGCTTTGCAGTCTCTAGAAGCTTCTCCTTCCTTTCCCCCATGATTCATCAGTGTTGCTCTTCATTGGATGGGGAGGGGTGGAGTGATGTGAAAAGTGACCCTGCCCTTCTTTCTTCCTGCCTACTGTTCTCGACAAGACCCTCCCTGATTTGCAATCAATTCACTTGCATTCATTTCTCTTAAGCATTTATTTTCCTTTTTGTGATTAAAATGGCTTGTGATTTCTATTTAAGATTATTTTTTTTTCTCCAGCAGGGTGCATAGACTTTGTCTGTAACCAAAAAAAAACAACCGCATCTCATGGTAGCAATGAAGTTCTTAAGCGTTCTGTTGCTGGTCTTTGCCAGCACTTTTGCAGATGATGATGACAAGAAGGAAGATGTTGGCACTGTGATTGGCATTGATCTGGGAACAACCTATTCATGGTATGTAGTTTACATGCTAGAAATGCAGGCATTTGTTTTAAAGTTGACTAGTTGTAATGGAAATGAGAGTTTTAATTTGTGGACTGCCAGTTCTCCTCTCTGAAATAGGAATATTTGTATTAGTTCTACATAGGAGTTTACTATTTAATACTATAAAATGTTGGAGTATGTGCCTACCAGTCTGGTTCTTTGCTGGAATATTGACAATAGCTAGATCTTGTTATGAGTAATGTATACATACTCTTTGCAGAAGTAAAATTGATTGCAGTGTTGCCTAGGTCACAGGGCAAACATTTAAAATGAGTTTCTAAAGGAAGAACAGATTTGTTGCTGGGAGCAACCACTTGGAATTGGGGAAATGACATTCGATGAATTGGCATTGGGAAATGTTGTTCGCTGAGTCAGGTTTCAGTGGGGCTGATCCTAGCCGTGTCCATTGCATTACATGCAAATGCACCCAACTCATGTGAATGGTCGGCCCAGTACACCACAACGGACCATAAATTGTGTAGGCAGAACTTTCTGTAGGGCACCACAATGCGGTTCCGCACTCCAACCCATGTCTGTCAGGAAAGTGAGTTGGGGTGCCATTTCATAATAAAAGACTGCATTGCACCAACACATGTAATGTCTGTTGGTGCATTTTACCCCAATGCAATGGTATGAATGAGCTCTAAAAAGCTGACTTTGCTGAGATCTATTCTGTACACTGCAGGCCATGGAGGAGACGGCTGCAAGAAAGGGCTGATCTATGTCACATATTTTGTGAACACACTCAGCAACTATCCGGGCTTGTTCACACCAAGTGCGGAGCAGATGTGTGTGTTAAGACCTACCCCGAAAACAAGACCTAGTTGTGACCATTCCCAGGGCTGGTGGTGGCATAACGGGGAAACTTTTACAGCAGCGGGAGAGAATCAGGGGTGAAACTAAGCCAGCGCTAGAGCAAGCGAGGCGGTAGCGGAGGGAGCCCAGCCGCATAAGCCAGTGCTTCTTCTATAGCACTGTCTCTTGTCACAGGCTGAGTGATACCAAATGCTCTCCGCCTGTGAGGAATAGATAGTGAAAACGCGCTTTGCTCATTCTGGCCAGCGATTGGTTGCCAAATTGCTCTTGGAAAGGTACGGCACTCCTGATTGCCCTGATCACCATATTCTTCACTTTGCCATTTTAGATTATTTAATTTGGATTTGCATTAATTTTGGATTTTATTATTTATTATTATTATTATTACTATTTATTATACAGGATTTGTATAGCGCCAATAGTTTGCACAGCGCTTTACAATATAAGGAAGACATTACAGTCACAATACAATTTTAAGACAAGATGGTTGTACATGAAAAAAAGACCTACCCTGATAAGACCTACTGTTTTATATTTTTTTTGGCTCAAAAAAAAAAAGACAGTTTTGTATTTTCGGGGAAACACGGTAGCTGTGTACCAGACATCACTTGGCAAGCATGCACTTAACATGAAGATATGTTTGATCTGCTAGGTCCATTTTAAAAACGCATGAATGTACAGAGTAGGACTTCTCTCTCATCCTTGTGTTTTTTTTGTTTTTTTTATTTGTAGTGGCCTAAATTATTTCTTTTTCCCCCCCAGTGTTGGTGTATTCAAGAATGGACGTGTAGAAATAATTGCCAATGACCAGGGTAACCGAATCACACCCTCCTATGTAGCTTTTACTCCAGAAGGTGAACGTTTGATTGGTGATGCTGCTAAGAATCAGCTAACGTCCAATCCTGAAAACACAGTGTTTGATGCCAAGCGTCTGATTGGTCGCACGTGGAATGACCCATCTGTACAACAAGACATCAAGTATCTGCCTTTTAAGGTAAGAATCAGATATTCAATGGGTGAAGTGGGGACTGCCAAATGAATATTCACTTTAATAAATTGAACAACGTGAATGTTCACAGAGGTTTGATATCAAACATCCACTCATGCTAGGCAGAGGGTGTTCATATCTAGTTGACAATTGATCATGAAATCTACTAGCACAAAAGACAATTGTAAATATCCCACAGCCCCCTCGCAAGCAGGGAAAAAAAATAATAATTTTGGGGCTATTCTCCCCCCCCTCCCTGTCCCTTCTTTTTTGGTGTGTGGGTTTTTTTTTTTTCTCTCATTGGGGATATCTTCTTTTACTAGGTTGTTGAAAAGAAAACCAAACCCTATATTGAAGTAGATGTTGGTGATCAAAGAAAAACCTTTGCTCCGGAAGAAATGTCTGCTATGGTTCTCACTAAGATGAAGG
Organism: Nanorana parkeri; assembly: GCF_000935625.1. Classification (NCBI taxonomy): domain Eukaryota; kingdom Metazoa; phylum Chordata; class Amphibia; order Anura; family Dicroglossidae; genus Nanorana; species Nanorana parkeri. The sequence continues at coordinate 300,431 of NW_017307918.1, read as the reverse complement.
AGACTGCTGAGGCTTATCTAGGCAAAAAGGTATGTGCACTTTCTAATAGCAGATTCTGAATATCTAGAAAGCCTGTAAGTGTTTTTCCCAACTAATGATTATTTTTCATAATCGCTTAGTTGGCCAATTTTTTTTTATCTGATTAAAAAAAACCTTAAATACCATCCTTTAATTTAAAATAAAATACACAAATGGAGTGTTATAAGCAAGGTTTACTTCAGAAGAAAACTGCATGCACAATTCTTGCAATCTCACTGCACTGGAATGCACGGCATTGCGGTAATGTGCAGGCAATCGTACTGCAAGCAGGAGGTGCGTTTGGAGTGCCATTGAAATGAATGCCACTGCAATGCACCTCCTACAGCAGAATTTGTCAGGCAGAAACTAAATTTAAAAAATTTTTTTCCAACCTTTCTAATATATTTACTATTATGGAACTTGAATAGCTTCAGCCAGGGAATGACAGCTGCCAGATGGCAGCTGAATGTAAATACACCAGGTAGTGGGCTGGTGCAATAGCCAGCCTGCTATTGGCCATTTCAGATTGCAATAGTGGCTTGCTGTGCCCTCCTCCCAGTGTAGGAGAGGGCTAGGGGATCCAACCAACTAATCGATAATGAGTAGTTGACAATTCTCATTAACTATTTTATAATCGTTTAGTTGGTTGCAGCCCTATTTAGAATATAGTGCTGACCTTGTACTTCCATTTGCCTTAGGTTACACATGCTGTTGTCACTGTACCTGCCTATTTTAATGATGCCCAACGTCAAGCCACAAAGGATGCTGGAACTATTTCAGGCCTTAATGTTATGAGGATTATCAATGAGCCGTAAGTATCCCTAGTTCAGTTGGAAACGTGAACTTAAAATATCTTGTAGAGTGTTTATTCTAATGTGGGTTTTTTTTTTTTTCGTGTATTACAGAACTGCTGCTGCCATTGCTTATGGTCTAGACAAGAAGGAAGGAGAGAAGAACATTCTTGTTTTTGATCTGGGTGGTGGTACCTTTGATGTGTCCTTGCTTACAATAGACAATGGAGTCTTTGAAGTGGTAGCTACAAATGGGGATACCCATCTGGGAGGCGAAGACTTTGACCAGCGAGTCATGGAACACTTTATCAAGCTCTACAAAAAGAAAACTGGCAAGGACGTGCGCAAAGACAACAGGGCTGTCCAAAAACTGCGTCGTGAAGTAGAAAAAGCCAAGAGAGCCTTGTCGTCTCAACATCAAGTTAAGATTGAGATAGAATCCTTCTATGAATCAGAAGACTTCTCTGAAACCCTTACTCGTGCTAAGTTTGAGGAGCTGAACATGGTAAGCATTTGTAGACACACAAACTGCAGTTCTATTGTGAGAGGTTTGCTGAAGCGGGTTTAGACAACTTAGCGGCTTTTATTACTCTCCTATTGTATAGCGCAGAGCAAACTGTTGGCGCTGTATAATGTTGGTTGGTCACTACCCAGGCACTTGGCATGGCAGAAAGCTGCCATAGGTGCATTTTTAGATATTTAAAAACTTTTGCAGCATTTTAATTTTATCTGTG